>NW_027411832.1:0-128662 GCF_047663935.1 Musca autumnalis
GGAAAGTCATGCCCGGTGAACTTTTGTATGGGAAAAGTCATCTCCGGTGAACTTTTGTATGGGAAAAGTCATCTCCGGTGAACTTTTGTTTTGGGAAAGTCATGCCCGGTGAACTTTTGTATTGGGAAAGTCATCTCCGGTGAACTTTTGTATGGGAAAAGTCATCTCCGGTGAACTTTTGTATTGGGAAAGTCATCTCCGGTGAATTTTTGTATTGGGAAAGTCATGCCCGTTGAACTTTTATATTGGGAAAGTCATGCCCGGTGAACTTTTGTATTGGGAAAGTCATCTCCGGTGAACTTTTGTATTGGGAAAGTCATCTCCGGTGAACTTTTGTATGGGAAAAGTCATCTCCGGTGAACTTTTGTATTGGGAAAGTCATCTCCGGTGAACTTTTGTATGGGAAAAGTCATCTCCGGGGAATTTTTGTATTGGGAAAGTCATCTCCGGTGAACTTTTGTATGGGAAAAGTCATCTCCGGTGAACTTTTGTATTGGGAAAGTCATCTCCGGTGAACTTTTGTATTGGGAAAGTCATCTCCGGTGAACTTTTGTATGGGAAAAGTCATCTCCGGTGAACTTTTGTATTGGGAGAGTCATCTCCGGTGAACTTTTGTATGGGAAAAGTCATCTCCGGTGAACTTTTGTATTGGGAAAGTCATGCCCGGTGAACTTTTGTATTGGGAAAGTCATGCCCGGTGAACTTTTGTATTGGGAAAGTCATGCCCGGTGAACTTTTGTATTGGGAAAGTCGTGCCCGGTGAACTTTTGTATTGGGAAAGTCATGCCCGGTGAACTTTTGTATTGGGAAAGTCATCTCCGGTGAACTTTTGTATTGGGAAAGTCATCTCCGGTGAACTTTTGTATTGGGAAAGTCATGCCCGGTGAACTTTTGTATGGGAAAAGTCATCTCCGGTGAACTTTTGTATGGGAAAAGTCATCTCCGGTGAACTTTTGTATGGGAAAAGTCATCTCCGGTGAACTTTTGTATGGGAAAAGTCATCTCCGGTGAACTTTTGTATTGGGAAAGTCATCTCCGGTGAACTTTTGTATGGGAAAAGTCATCTCCGGTGAACTTTTGTATTGGGAAAGTCATGCCCGGTGAACTTTTGTATTGGGAAAGTCATGCCCGGTGAACTTTTGTATGGGAAAAGTCATCTCCGGTGAACTTTTGTATTGGGAAAGTCATCTCCGGTGAACTTTTGTATGGGAAAAGTCATCTCCGGTGAACTTTTGTATTGGGAAAGTCATGCCCGGTGAACTTTTGTATTGGGAAAGTCATCTCCGGTGAACTTTTGTATTGGGAAAGTCATCTCCGGTGAACTTTTGTATTGGGAAAGTCATGCCCGGTGAACTTTTATATTGGGAAAGTCATGCCCGGTGAACTTTTGTTTTGGGAAAGTCATGCCCGGTGAACTTTTGTATTGGGAAAGTCATCTCCGGGGAACTTTTGTATTGGGAAAGTCATGCCCGGTGAACTTTTGTATTGGGAAAGTCGTGCCCGGTGAACTTTTGTATTGGGAAAGTCATCTCCGGTGAACTTTTGTATTGGGAAAGTCATGCCCGGTGAACTTTTGTATTGGGAAAGTCATCTCCGGTGAACTTTTGTATGGGAAAAGTCATCTCCGGTTAACTTTTGTATTGGGAAAGTCATCTCCGGTGAACTTTTGTATGGGAAAAGTCATCTCCGGTGAACTTTTGTATGGGAAAAGTCATCTCCGGTGAACTTTTGTATTGGGAAAGTCATCCCCGGTGAACTTTTGTATTGGGAAAGTCATCTCCGGTGAACTTTTGTATTGGGAAAGTCATCTCCGGTGAACTTTTGTATTGGGAAAGTCATGCCCGGTGAACTTTTGTTTTGGGAAAGTCATGCCCGGTGAACTTTTGTATTGGGAAAGTCATCTCCGGTGAACTTGTATTGGGAAAGTCATCTCCGGTGAACTTTGTATGGGAAAGTCATCTCCGGTGAACTTTTGTATTGGGAAAGTCATGAACTTTTGTATTGGGAAAGTCATCTCCGGTGAACTTTTGTATTGGGAAAGTCATCTCCGGTGAACTTTTGTATTGGGAAAGTCATCTCCCGGTGAACTTTTGTATTGGGAAAGTCATCTCCGGTGAACTTTTGTATTGGGAAAGTCATCTCCGGTGAACTTTTGTATTGGGAAAGTCATCTCCGGTGAACTTTTGTATTGGGAAAAGTCATCTCCGGTGAACTTTTGTATTGGGAAAGTCATCTCCGGTGAACTTTTGTATGGGAAAAGTCATCTCCGGTGAACTTTTGTATTGGGAAAAGTCATCTCCGGTGAACTTTTGTATGGGAAAAGTCATCTCCGGTGAACTTTTGTATTGGGAAAGTCATCTCCGGTGAACTTTTGTATTGGGAAAAGTCATCTCCGGTGAACTTTTGTATTGGGAAAAGTCATCTCCGGTGAACTTTTGTATGGGAAAAGTCATCTCCGGTGAACTTTTGTATTGGGAAAGTCATCTCCGGTGAACTTTTGTATTGGGAAAGTCATCTCCGGTGAACTTTTGTATGGGGAAAGTCATCTCCGGTGAACTTTTGTATTGGGAAAGTCATCTCCGGTGAACTTTTGTATTGGGAAAGTCATCTCCGGTGAACTTTTGTATTGGGAAAAGTCATCTCCGGTGAACTTTTGTATTGGGAAAGTCATCTCCGGTGAACTTTTGTATGGGAAAAGTCATCTCCGGTGAACTTTTGTATTGGGAAAGTCATCTCCGGTGAACTTTTGTATTGGGAAAGTCATCTCCGGTGAACTTTTGTATGGGAAAAGTCATCTCCGGTGAACTTTTGTATTGGGAAAGTCATCTCCGGTGAACTTTTGTATGGGAAAAGTCATCTCCGGTGAACTTTTGTATTGGGAAAGTCATCTCCGGTGAACTTTTGTATGGGAAAAGTCATCTCCGGTGAACTTTTGTATTGGGAAAGTCATCTCCGGTGAACTTTTGTATGGGAAAAGTCATCTCCGGTGAACTTTTGTATTGGGAAAGTCATCTCCGGTGAACTTTTGTATTGGGAAAGTCATCTCCGGTGAACTTTTGTAGGGAAAAGTCATCTCCGGTGAACTTTTGTATTGGGAAAGTCATCTCCGGTGAACTTTTGTATGGGAAAAGTCATCTCCGGTGAACTTTTGTATTGGGAAAGTCATCTCCGGTGAACTTTTATATGGGGAAAAGTCATCTCCGGTGAACTTTTGTATTGGGAAAGTCATCTCCGGTGAACTTTTGTATTGGGAAAGTCATCTCCGGTGAACTTTTGTATGGGAAAAGTCATCTCCGGTGAACTTTTGTATTGGGAAAGTCATCTCCGGTGAACTTTTGTATGGGAAAAGTCATCTCCGGTGAACTTTTGTATTGGGAATGTCATGCCCGGTGAACTTTTGTATTGGGAAAGTCATGCCCGGTGAACTTTTGTATTGGGAAAGTCATCTCCGGTGAACTTTTGTATTGGGAAAGTCATGCCCGGTGAACTTTTATATTGGGAAAGTCATCTCCGGTGAACTTTTGTATTGGGAAAGTCATCTCCGGTGAACTTTTGTATGGGAAAAGTCATCTCCGGTGAACTTTTGTATTGGGAAAGGTCATCTCCTGTGAACTTTTGTATGGGAAAAGTCATCTCCGGTGAACTTTTGTATTGGGAAAGTCATCTCCGGTGAACTTTTGTATTGGGAAAGTCATCTCCGGTGAACTTTTGTATGGGAAAAGTCATCTCCGGTGAACTTTTGTATTGGGAAAGTCATCTCCGGTGAACTTTTGTATGGGAAAAGTCATCTCCGGTGAACTTTTGTATTGGGAAAGTCATGCCCGGTGAACTTTTGTATTGGGAAAGTCATGCCCGGTGAACTTTTATATTGGGAAAGTCATCTCCGTTGAACTTTTGTATTGGGAAAGTTATCTCCGGTGAACTTTTGTATGGAAAAGTCATCTCCGGTGAACTTTTGTATTGGGAAAGTCATGCCCGGTGAACTTTTGTATTGGGAAAGTCATCTCCGGTGAACTTTTGTATGGGAAAAGTCATCTCCGGTGAACTTTTGTATGGGAAAAGTCATCTCCGGTGAACTTTTGTATTGGGAAAGTCATCTCCGGTGAACTTTTGTATGGGAAAAGTCATCTCCGGTGAACTTTTGTATTGGGAAAGTCATGCCTGGTGAACTTTTGTATTGGGAAAGTCATGCCCGGTGAACTTTTGTATTGGGAAAGCCATGCCCAGTGAACTTTTGTATTGGGAAAGTCGTGCCCGGTGAACTTTTGTATTGGGAAAGTCATGCCCGGTGAACTTTTGTATTGGGAAAGTCATCTCCGGTGAACTTTTGTATTGGGAAAGTCATCTCCGGTGAACTTTTGTATGGGAAAAGTCATCTCCGGTGAACTTTTGTATTGAGAAAGTCATCTCCGGTGAACTTTTGTATTGGGAAAGTCATCTCCGGTGAACTTTTGTATTGGGAAAGTCATCTCCGGTGAACTTTTGTATGGGAAAAGTCATCTCCGGTGAACTTTTGTATTGGGAAAGTCATCTCCGGTGAACTTTTGTATTGGGAAAGTCATCTCCGGTGAACTGTTGTATGGGAAAAGTCATCTCCGGTGAACTTTTGTATTGGGAAAGTCATCTCCGGTGAACTTTTGTATGGGAAAAGTCATCTCCGGCGAACTTTTGTATGGGAAAAGTCATCTCCGGTGAACTTTTGTATTGGGAAAGTCATCTCCGGTGAACTTTTGTATGGGAAAAGTCATCTCCGGTGAACTTTTGTATTGGGAAAGTCATCTCCGGTGAACTTTTGTATGGGAAAAGTCATCTCCGGTGAACTTTTGTATTGGGAAAGTCGTCTCCGGTGAACTTTTGTATTGGGAAAGTCATCTCCGGTGAACTTTTGTATGGGAAAAGTCATCTCCGGTGAACTTTTGTATTGGGAAAGTCATCTCCGGTGAACTTTTGTATGGGAAAAGTCATCTCCGGTGAACTTTTGTATTGGGAAAGTCATGCCCGGTGAACTTTTGTATTGGGAAAGTCATGCCCGGTGAACTTTTGTATTGGGAAAGTCATGCCCGGTGAACTTTTGTATTGGGAAAGTCGTGCCCGGTGAACTTTTGTATTGGGAAAGTCATCTCCGGTGAACTTTTGTATTGGGAAAGTCATCTCCGGTGAACTTTTGTATTGGGAAAGTCATCTCCGGTGAACTTTTGTATGGGAAAAGTCATCTCCGGTGAACTTTTGTATTGGGAAAGTCATCTCCGGTGAACTTTTGTATTGGGAAAGTCATCTCCGGTGAACTTTTGTATTGGGAAAGTCATCTCCGGTGAACTTTTGTATGGGAAAAGTCATCTCCGGTGAACTTTTGTATTGGGAAAGTCATCTCCGGTGAACTTTTGTATTGGGAAAGTCATCTCCGGTGAACTTTTGTATGGGAAAAGTCATCTCCGGTGAACTTTTGTATTGTGAAAGTCATCTCCGGTGAACTTTTGTATGGGAAAAGTCATCTCCGGTGAACTTTTGTATGGGAAAAGTCATCTCCGGTGAACTTTTGTATTGGGAAAGTCATCTCCGGTGAACTTTTGTATGGGAAAAGTCATCTCCGGTGAACTTTTGTATTGGGAAAGTCATCTCCGGTGAACTTTTGTATGGGAAAAGTCATGCCCGGTGAACTTTTGTATTGGGAAAGTCATCTCCGGTGAACTTTTGTATTGGGAAAGTCATCTCCGGTGAACTTTTGTATGGGAAAAAGTCATCTCCGGTGAACTTTTGTATTGGGAAAGTCATCTCCGGTGAACTTTTGTATGGGAAAAGTCATCTCCGGTGAACTTTTGTATTGGGAAAGTCATCTCCGGTGAACTTTTGTATGGGAAAAGTCATCTCCGGTGAACTTTTGTATTGGGAAAGTCATCTCCGGTGAACTTTTGTATTGGGAAAGTCATCTCCGGTGAACTTTTGTATGGGAAAAGTCATCTCCGTTGAACTTTTGTATTGGGAAAGTCATCTCCGGTGAACTTTTGTATTGGGAAAGTCATGCCCGGTGAACTTTTGTATGGGAAAAGTCATCTCCGGTGAACTTTTGTATGGGAAAAGTCATCTCCGGTGGACTTTTGTATTGGGAAAGTCATCTCCGGTGAACTTTGGTATTGGGAAAGTCATGCCCGGTGAACTTTTGTATTGGGAAAGTCATGCCCGGTGAACTTTTGTATTGGGAAAGTCATGCCCGGTGAACTTTTGTATGGGAAAAGTCATCTCCGGTGAACTTTTGTATTGGGAAAGTCATCTCCGGTGAACTTTTGTATGGGAAAAGTCATCTCTGGTGAACTTTTGTATTGGGAAAGTCATCTCCGTTGAACTTTTGTATGGGAAAAGTCATCTCCGGTGAAATTTTGTATGGGAAAAGTCATCTCCGGTGAACTTTTGTATTGGGAAAGTCATCTCCGGTGAACTTTTGTATGGGAAAAGTCATCTCCGGTGAACTTTTGTATTGGGAAAGTCATCTCCGGTGAACTTTTGTATGGGAAAAGTCATCTCCGGTGAACTTTTGTATGGGAAAAGTCATCTCCGGTGAACTTTTGTATTGGGAAAGTCATCTCCGGTGAACTTTTGTATGGGAAAAGTCATGCCCGGTGAACTTTTGTATTGGGAAAGTCATCTCCGGTGAACTTTTGTATTGGGAAAGTCATCTCCGGTGAACTTTTGTATGGGAAAAGTCATCTCCGGTGAACTTTTGTATTGGGAAAGTCATCTCCGGTGAACTTTTGTATGGGAAAAGTCATCTCCGGTGAACTTTTGTATTGGGAAAGTCATCTCCGGTGAACTTTTGTATGGGAAAAGTCATCTCCGGTGAACTTTTGTATTGGGAAAGTCATCTCCGGTGAACTTTTGTATTGGGAAAGTCATCTCCGGTGAACTTTTGTATGGGAAAAGTCATCTCCGTTGAACTTTTGTATTGGGAAAGTCATCTCCGGTGAACTTTTGTATTGGGAAAGTCATGCCCGGTGAACTTTTGTATGGGAAAAGTCATCTCCGGTGAACTTTTGTATGGGAAAAGTCATCTCCGGTGGACTTTTGTATTGGGAAAGTCATCTCCGGTGAACTTTGGTATTGGGAAAGTCATGCCCGGTGAACTTTTGTATTGGGAAAGTCATGCCCGGTGAACTTTTGTATTGGGAAAGTCATGCCCGGTGAACTTTTGTATGGGAAAAGTCATCTCCGGTGAACTTTTGTATTGGGAAAGTCATGCCCGGTGAACTTTTGTATTGGGAAAGTCATGCCCGGTGAACTTTTGTATTGGGAAAGTCGTGCCCGGTGAACTTTTGTATTGGGAAAGTCATCTCCGGTGAACTTTTGTATTGGGAAAGTCATCTCCGGTGAACTTTTGTATTGGGAAAGTCATCTCCGGTGAACTTTTGTATGGGAAAAGTCATCTCCGGTGAACTTTTGTATTGGGAAAGTCATCTCCGGTGAACTTTTGTATTGGGAAAGTCATCTCCGGTGAACTTTTGTATTGGGAAAGTCATCTCCGGTGAACTTTTGTATGGGAAAAGTCATCTCCGGTGAACTTTTGTATTGGGAAAGTCATCTCCGGTGAACTTTTGTATTGGGAAAGTCATCTCCGGTGAACTTTTGTATGGGAAAAGTCATCTCCGGTGAACTTTTGTATTGTGAAAGTCATCTCCGGTGAACTTTTGTATGGGAAAAGTCATCTCCGGTGAACTTTTGTATGGGAAAAGTCATCTCCGGTGAACTTTTGTATTGGGAAAGTCATCTCCGGTGAACTTTTGTATGGGAAAAGTCATCTCCGGTGAACTTTTGTATTGGGAAAGTCATCTCCGGTGAACTTTTGTATGGGAAAAGTCATGCCCGGTGAACTTTTGTATTGGGAAAGTCATCTCCGGTGAACTTTTGTATTGGGAAAGTCATCTCCGGTGAACTTTTGTATGGGAAAAGTCATCTCCGGTGAACTTTTGTATTGGGAAAGTCATCTCCGGTGAACTTTTGTATGGGAAAAGTCATCTCCGGTGAACTTTTGTATTGGGAAAGTCATCTCCGGTGAACTTTTGTATGGGAAAAGTCATCTCCGGTGAACTTTTGTATTGGGAAAGTCATCTCCGGTGAACTTTTGTATTGGGAAAGTCATCTCCGGTGAACTTTTGTATGGGAAAAGTCATCTCCGTTGAACTTTTGTATTGGGAAAGTCATCTCCGGTGAACTTTTGTATTGGGAAAGTCATGCCCGGTGAACTTTTGTATGGGAAAAGTCATCTCCGGTGAACTTTTGTATGGGAAAAGTCATCTCCGGTGGACTTTTGTATTGGGAAAGTCATCTCCGGTGAACTTTGGTATTGGGAAAGTCATGCCCGGTGAACTTTTGTATTGGGAAAGTCATGCCCGGTGAACTTTTGTATTGGGAAAGTCATGCCCGGTGAACTTTTGTATGGGAAAAGTCATCTCCGGTGAACTTTTGTATTGGGAAAGTCATCTCCGGTGAACTTTTGTATGGGAAAAGTCATCTCTGGTGAACTTTTGTATTGGGAAAGTCATCTCCGTTGAACTTTTGTATGGGAAAAGTCATCTCCGGTGAAATTTTGTATGGGAAAAGTCATCTCCGGTGAACTTTTGTATTGGGAAAGTCATCTCCGGTGAACTTTTGTATGGGAAAAGTCATCTCCGGTGAACTTTTGTATTGGGAAAGTCATCTCCGGTGAACTTTTGTATGGGAAAAGTCATCTCCGGTGAACTTTTGTATGGGAAAAGTCATCTCCGGTGAACTTTTGTATTGGGAAAGTCATCTCCGGTGAACTTTTGTATGGGAAAAGTCATGCCCGGTGAACTTTTGTATTGGGAAAGTCATCTCCGGTGAACTTTTGTATTGGGAAAGTCATCTCCGGTGAACTTTTGTATGGGAAAAGTCATCTCCGGTGAACTTTTGTATTGGGAAAGTCATCTCCGGTGAACTTTTGTATGGGAAAAGTCATCTCCGGTGAACTTTTGTATTGGGAAAGTCATCTCCGGTGAACTTTTGTATGGGAAAAGTCATCTCCGGTGAACTTTTGTATTGGGAAAGTCATCTCCGGTGAACTTTTGTATTGGGAAAGTCATCTCCGGTGAACTTTTGTATGGGAAAAGTCATCTCCGTTGAACTTTTGTATTGGGAAAGTCATCTCCGGTGAACTTTTGTATTGGGAAAGTCATGCCCGGTGAACTTTTGTATGGGAAAAGTCATCTCCGGTGAACTTTTGTATGGGAAAAGTCATCTCCGGTGGACTTTTGTATTGGGAAAGTCATCTCCGGTGAACTTTGGTATTGGGAAAGTCATGCCCGGTGAACTTTTGTATTGGGAAAGTCATGCCCGGTGAACTTTTGTATTGGGAAAGTCATGCCCGGTGAACTTTTGTATGGGAAAAGTCATCTCCGGTGAACTTTTGTATTGGGAAAGTCATCTCCGGTGAACTTTTGTATGGGAAAAGTCATCTCTGGTGAACTTTTGTATTGGGAAAGTCATCTCCGTTGAACTTTTGTATGGGAAAAGTCATCTCCGGTGAAATTTTGTATGGGAAAAGTCATCTCCGGTGAACTTTTGTATTGGGAAAGTCATCTCCGGTGAACTTTTGTATGGGAAAAGTCATCTCCGGTGAACTTTTGTATTGGAAAGTCATCTCCGGTGAACTTTTGTATGGGAAAAGTCATCTCCGGTGAACTTTTGTATTGGGAATGTCATCTCCGGTGAACTTTGGTATTGGGAAAGTCATGCCCGGTGAACTTTTGTATTGGGAAAGTCATGCCCGGTGAACTTTTGTATTGGGAAAGTCATGCCCGGTGAACTTTTGTATGGGAAAAGTCATCTCCGGTGAACTTTTGTATTGGGAAAGTCATGCCCGGTGAACTTTTGTATGGGAAAAGTCATCTCCGGTGAACTTTTGTATGGGAAAAGTCATCGCCGGTGGACTTTTGTATTGGGAAAGTCATCTCCGGTGAACTTTGGTATTGGGAAAGTCATGCCCGGTGAACTTTTGTATTGGGAAAGTCATGCCCGGTGAACTTTTGTATTGGGAAAGTCATGCCCGGTGAACTTTTGTATGGGAAAAGTCATCTCCGGTGAACTTTTGTATTGGGAAAGTCATCTCCGGTGAACTTTTGTATGGGAAAAGTCATCTCTGGTGAACTTTTGTATTGGGAAAGTCATCTCCGTTGAACTTTTGTATGGGAAAAGTCATCTCCGGTGAAATTTTGTATGGGAAAAGTCATCTCCGGTGAACTTTTGTATTGGGAAAGTCATCTCCGGTGAACTTTTGTATGGGAAAAGTCATCTCCGGTGAACTTTTGTATTGGGAAAGTCATCTCCGGTGAACTTTTGTATGGGAAAAGTCATCTCCGGTGAACTTTTGTATGGGAAAAGTCATCTCCGGTGAACTTTTGTATTGGGAAAGTCATCTCCGGTGAACTTTTGTATTGGGAAAGTCATCTCCGGTGAACTTTTGTATGGGAAAAGTCATCTCCGGTGAACTTTTGTATGGGAAAAGTCATCTCCGGTGAATTTTGTATTGGGAAAGTCATCTCCGGTGAACTTTTGTATGGGAAAAGTCATCTCCGGTAAACTTTTGTATGGGAAAAGTCATCTCCGGTGAACTTTTGTATGGGAAAAGTCATCTCCGGTGAACTTTTGTATTGGGAAAGTCATCTCCGGTGAACTTTTGTATTGGGAAAGTCATCTCCGGTGAACTTTTGTATGGGAAAAGTCATCTCCGGTGAACTTTTGTATTGGGAAAGTCATCTCCGGTGAACTTTTGTATGGGAAAAGTCATCTCCGGTGAACTTTTGTATTGGGAAAGTCATCTCCGGTGAACTTTTGTATGGGAAACGTCATCTCCGGTGAACTTTTGTATTGGGAAAGTCATCTCCGGTGAACTTTTGTATTGGGAAAGTCATCTCCGGTGAACTTTTGTATTGGGAAAGTCATCTCCGGTGAACTTTTGTATGGGAAAAGTCATCTCCGGTGAACTTTTGTATTGGGAAAGTCGTCTCCGGTGAACTTTTGTATTGGGAAAGTCATCTCCGGTGAACTTTTGTATTGGGAAAGTCATCTCCGGTGAACTGTTGTATGGGAAAAGTCATCTCCGGTGAACTTTTGTATTGGGAAAGTCATCTCCGGTGAACTGTTGTATGGGAAAAGTCATCTCCGGTGAACTTTTGTATTGGGAAAGTCATCTCCGGTGAACTTTTGTATGGGAAAAGTCATCTCCGGCGAACTTTTGTATGGGAAAAGTCATCTCCGGTGAACTTTTGTATTGGGAAAGTCATCTCCGGTGAACTTTTGTATTGGGAAAGTCATCTCCGGTGAACTTTTGTATGGGAAAAGTCATCTCCGGTGAACTTTTGTATTGGGAAAGTCATCTCCGGTGAACTTTTGTATTGGGAAAGTCATCTCCGGTGAACTGTTGTATGGGAAAAGTCATCTCCGGTGAACTTTTGTATTGGGAAAGTCATCTCCGGTGAACTTTTGTATGGGAAAAGTCATCTCCGGCGAACTTTTGTATGGGAAAAGTCATCTCCGGTGAACTTTTGTATTGGGAAAGTCATCTCCGGTGAACTTTTGTATGGGAAAAGTCATCTCCGGTGAACTTTTGTATTGGGAAAGTCATCTCCGGTGAACTTTTGTATGGGAAAAGTCATCTCCGGTGAACTTTTGTATTGGGAAAGTCATCTCCGGTGAACTTTTGTATGGGAAAAGTCATCTCCGGTGAACTTTTGTATTGGGAAAGTCGTCTCCGGTGAACTTTTGTATGGGAAAAGTCATCTCCGGTGAACTTTTGTATTGGGAAAGTCGTCTCCGGTGAACTTTTGTATTGGGAAAGTCATGCCCGGTGAACTTTTGTATTGGGAAAGTCATGCCCGGTGAACTTTTGTATTGGGAAAGTCATCTCCGGTGAACTTTTGTATTGGGAAAGTCATGCCCGGTGAACTTTTATATTGGGAAAGTCATCTCCGGTGAACTTTTGTATTGGGAAAGTCATCTCCGGTGAACTTTTGTATGGGAAAAGTCATCTCCGGTGAACTTTTGTATTGGGAAAGTCATCTCCGGTGAACTTTTGTATGGGAAAAGTCATCTCCGGTGAACTTTTGTATTGGGAAAGTCATCTCCGGTGAACTTTTGTATTGGGAAAGTCATCTCCGGTGAACTTTTGTATGGGAAAAGTCATCTCCGGTGAACTTTTGTATTGGGAAAGTCATCTCCGGTGAACTTTTGTATGGGAAAAGTCATCTCCGGTGAACTTTTGTATTGGGAAAGTCATGCCCGGTGAACTTTTGTATTGGGAAAGTCATGCCCGGTGAACTTTTATATTGGGAAAGTCATCTCCGTTGAACTTTTGTATTGGGAAAGTTATCTCCGGTGAACTTTTGTATGGGAAAAGTCATCTCCGGTGAACTTTTGTATTGGGAAAGTCATGCCCGGTGAACTTTTGTATTGGGAAAGTCATCTCCGGTGAACTTTTGTATGGGAAAAGTCATCTCCGGTGAACTTTTGTATGGGAAAAGTCATCTCCGGTGAACTTTTGTATTGGGAAAGTCATCTCCGGTGAACTTTTGTATGGGAAAAGTCATCTCCGGTGAACTTTTGTATTGGGAAAGTCATGCCCGGTGAACTTTTGTATTGGGAAAGTCATGCCCGGTGAACTTTTGTATTGGGAAAGCCATGCCCAGTGAACTTTTGTATTGGGAAAGTCGTGCCCGGTGAACTTTTGTATTGGGAAAGTCATGCCCGGTGAACTTTTGTATTGGGAAAGTCATCTCCGGTGAACTTTTGTATTGGGAAAGTCATCTCCGGTGAACTTTTGTATGGGAAAAGTCATCTCCGGTGAACTTTTGTATTGAGAAAGTCATCTCCGGTGAACTTTTGTATTGGGAAAGTCATCTCCGGTGAACTTTTGTATTGGGAAAGTCATCTCCGGTGAACTTTTGTATGGGAAAAGTCATCTCCGGTGAACTTTTGTATTGGGAAAGTCATCTCCGGTGAACTTTTGTATTGGGAAAGTCATCTCCGGTGAACTGTTGTATGGGAAAAGTCATCTCCGGTGAACTTTTGTATTGGGAAAGTCATCTCCGGTGAACTTTTGTATGGGAAAAGTCATCTCCGGCGAACTTTTGTATGGGAAAAGTCATCTCCGGTGAACTTTTGTATTGGGAAAGTCATCTCCGGTGAACTTTTGTATGGGAAAAGTCATCTCCGGTGAACTTTTGTATTGGGAAAGTCATCTCCGGTGAACTTTTGTATGGGAAAAGTCATCTCCGGTGAACTTTTGTATTGGGAAAGTCGTCTCCGGTGAACTTTTGTATTGGGAAAGTCATCTCCGGTGAACTTTTGTATGGGAAAAGTCATCTCCGGTGAACTTTTGTATTGGGAAAGTCATCTCCGGTGAACTTTTGTATGGGAAAAGTCATCTCCGGTGAACTTTTGTATTGGGAAAGTCATGCCCGGTGAACTTTTGTATTGGGAAAGTCATGCCCGGTGAACTTTTGTATTGGGAAAGTCATGCCCGGTGAACTTTTGTATTGGGAAAGTCGTGCCCGGTGAACTTTTGTATTGGGAAAGTCATCTCCGGTGAACTTTTGTATTAGGAAAGTCATCTCCGGTGAACTTTTGTATTGGGAAAGTCATCTCCGGTGAACTTTTGTATTGGGAAAGTCATCTCCGGTGAACTTTTGTATTGGGAAAGTCATCTCCGGTGAACTTTTGTATTGGGAAAGTCATCTCCGGTGAACTTTTGTATGGGAAAAGTCATCTCCGGTGAACTTTTGTATTGGGAAAGTCATCTCCGGTGAACTTTTGTATTGGGAAAGTCATCTCCGGTGAACTTTTGTATGGGAAAAGTCATCTCCGGTGAACTTTTGTATTGTGAAAGTCATCTCCGGTGAACTTTTGTATGGGAAAAGTCATCTCCGGTGAACTTTTGTATGGGAAAAGTCATCTCCGGTGAACTTTTGTATTGGGAAAGTCATCTCCGGTGAACTTTTGTATGGGAAAAGTCATCTCCGGTGAACTTTTGTATTGGGAAAGTCATCTCCGGTGAACTTTTGTATGGGAAAAGTCATGCCCGGTGAACTTTTGTATTGGGAAAGTCATCTCCGGTGAACTTTTGTATTGGGAAAGTCATCTCCGGTGAACTTTTGTATGGGAAAAGTCATCTCCGGTGAACTTTTGTATTGGGAAAGTCATCTCCGGTGAACTTTTGTATGGGAAAAGTCATCTCCGGTGAACTTTTGTATTGGGAAAGTCATCTCCGGTGAACTTTTGTATGGGAAAAGTCATCTCCGGTGAACTTTTGTATTGGGAAAGTCATCTCCGGTGAACTTTTGTATTGGGAAAGTCATCTCCGGTGAACTTTTGTATGGGAAAAGTCATCTCCGTTGAACTTTTGTATTGGGAAAGTCATCTCCGGTGAACTTTTGTATTGGGAAAGTCATGCCCGGTGAACTTTTGTATGGGAAAAGTCATCTCCGGTGAACTTTTGTATGGGAAAAGTCATCTCCGGTGGACTTTTGTATTGGGAAAGTCATCTCCGGTGAACTTTGGTATTGGGAAAGTCATGCCCGGTGAACTTTTGTATTGGGAAAGTCATGCCCGGTGAACTTTTGTATTGGGAAAGTCATGCCCGGTGAACTTTTGTATGGGAAAAGTCATCTCCGGTGAACTTTTGTATTGGGAAAGTCATCTCCGGTGAACTTTTGTATGGGAAAAGTCATCTCTGGTGAACTTTTGTATTGGGAAAGTCATCTCCGTTGAACTTTTGTATGGGAAAAGTCATCTCCGGTGAAATTTTGTATGGGAAAAGTCATCTCCGGTGAACTTTTGTATTGGGAAAGTCATCTCCGGTGAACTTTTGTATGGGAAAAGTCATCTCCGGTGAACTTTTGTATTGGGAAAGTCATCTCCGGTGAACTTTTGTATGGGAAAAGTCATCTCCGGTGAACTTTTGTATGGGAAAAGTCATCTCCGGTGAACTTTTGTATTGGGAAAGTCATCTCCGGTGAACTTTTGTATTGGGAAAGTCATCTCCGGTGAACTTTTGTATGGGAAAAGTCATCTCCGGTGAACTTTTGTATGGGAAAAGTCATCTCCGGTGAATTTTGTATTGGGAAAGTCATCTCCGGTGAACTTTTGTATGGGAAAAGTCATCTCCGGTGAACTTTTGTATGGGAAAAGTCATCTCCGGTGAACTTTTGTATGGGAAAAGTCATCTCCGGTGAACTTTTGTATTGGGAAAGTCATCTCCGGTGAACTTTTGTATTGGGAAAGTCATCTCCGGTGAACTTTTGTATGGGAAAAGTCATCTCCGGTGAACTTTTGTATTGGGAAAGTCATCTCCGGTGAACTTTTGTATGGGAAAAGTCATCTCCGGTGAACTTTTGTATTGGGAAAGTCATCTCCGGTGAACTTTTGTATGGGAAACGTCATCTCCGGTGAACTTTTGTATTGGGAAAGTCATCTCCGGTGAACTTTTGTATTGGGAAAGTCATCTCCGGTGAACTTTTGTATTGGGAAAGTCATCTCCGGTGAACTTTTGTATGGGAAAAGTCATCTCCGGTGAACTTTTGTATTGGGAAAGTCGTCTCCGGTGAACTTTTGTATTGGGAAAGTCATCTCCGGTGAACTTTTGTATTGGGAAAGTCATCTCCGGTGAACTGTTGTATGGGAAAAGTCATCTCCGGTGAACTTTTGTATTGGGAAAGTCATCTCCGGTGAACTGTTGTATGGGAAAAGTCATCTCCGGTGAACTTTTGTATTGGGAAAGTCATCTCCGGTGAACTTTTGTATGGGAAAAGTCATCTCCGGCGAACTTTTGTATGGGAAAAGTCATCTCCGGTGAACTTTTGTATTGGGAAAGTCATCTCCGGTGAACTTTTGTATTGGGAAAGTCATCTCCGGTGAACTTTTGTATGGGAAAAGTCATCTCCGGTGAACTTTTGTATTGGGAAAGTCATCTCCGGTGAACTTTTGTATTGGGAAAGTCATCTCCGGTGAACTGTTGTATGGGAAAAGTCATCTCCGGTGAACTTTTGTATTGGGAAAGTCATCTCCGGTGAACTTTTGTATGGGAAAAGTCATTTCCGGCGAACTTTTGTATGGGAAAAGTCATCTCCGGTGAACTTTTGTATTGGGAAAGTCATCTCCGGTGAACTTTTGTATGGGAAAAGTCATCTCCGGTGAACTTTTGTATTGGGAAAGTCATCTCCGGTGAACTTTTGTATGGGAAAAGTCATCTCCGGTGAACTTTTGTATTGGGAAAGTCATCTCCGGTGAACTTTTGTATGGGAAAAGTCATCTCCGGTGAACTTTTGTATTGGGAAAGTCGTCTCCGGTGAACTTTTGTATGGGAAAAGTCATCTCCGGTGAACTTTTGTATTGGGAAAGTCGTCTCCGGTGAACTTTTGTATTGGGAAAGTCATGCCCGGTGAACTTTTGTATTGGGAAAGTCATGCCCGGTGAACTTTTGTATTGGGAAAGTCATCTCCGGTGAACTTTTGTATTGGGAAAGTCATGCCCGGTGAACTTTTATATTGGGAAAGTCATCTCCGGTGAACTTTTGTATTGGGAAAGTCATCTCCGGTGAACTTTTGTATGGGAAAAGTCATCTCCGGTGAACTTTTGTATTGGGAAAGTCATCTCCGGTGAACTTTTGTATGGGAAAAGTCATCTCCGGTGAACTTTTGTATTGGGAAAGTCATCTCCGGTGAACTTTTGTATTGGGAAAGTCATCTCCGGTGAACTTTTGTATGGGAAAAGTCATCTCCGGTGAACTTTTGTATTGGGAAAGTCATCTCCGGTGAACTTTTGTATGGGAAAAGTCATCTCCGGTGAACTTTTGTATTGGGAAAGTCGTCTCCGGTGAACTTTTGTATTGGGAAAGTCATCTCCGGTGAACTTTTGTATGGGAAAAGTCATCTCCGGTGAACTTTTGTATTGGGAAAGTCATCTCCGGTGAACTTTTGTATGGGAAAAGTCATCTCCGGTGAACTTTTGTATTGGGAAAGTCATCTCCGGTGAACTTTTGTATGGGAAAAGTCATCTCCGGTGAACTTTTGTATTGGGAAAGTCATCTCCGGTGAACTTTTGTATGGGAAAAGTCATCTCCGGTGAACTTTTGTATTGGGAAAGTCGTCTCCGGTGAACTTTTGTATTGGGAAAGTCATCTCCGGTGAACTTTTGTATGGGAAAAGTCATCTCCGGTGAACTTTTGTATTGGGAAAGTCATCTCCGGTGAACTTTTGTATGGGAAAAGTCATCTCCGGTGAACTTTTGTATTGGGAAAGTCATGCCCGGTGAACTTTTGTATTGGGAAAGTCATGCCCGGTGAACTTTTGTATTGGGAAAGTCATGCCCGGTGAACTTTTGTATTGGGAAAGTCGTGCCCGGTGAACTTTTGTATTGGGAAAGTCATCTCCGGTGAACTTTTGTATTGGGAAAGTCATCTCCGGTGAACTGTTGTATGGGAAAAGTCATCTCCGGTGAACTTTTGTATTGGGAAAGTCATCTCCGGTGAACTGTTGTATGGGAAAAGTCATCTCCGGTGAACTTTTGTATTGGGAAAGTCATCTCCGGTGAACTTTTGTATGGGAAAAGTCATCTCCGGTGAACTTTTGTATTGGGAAAGTCATCTCCGGTGAACTTTTGTATTGGGAAAGTCATCTCCGGTGAACTTTTGTATTGGGAAAGTCATCTCCGGTGAACTTTTGTATGGGAAAAGTCATCTCCGGTGAACTTTTGTATTGGGAAAGTCATCTCCGGTGAACTTTTGTATTGGGAAAGTCATCTCCGGTGAACTGTTGTATGGGAAAAGTCATCTCCGGTGAACTTTTGTATTGGGAAAGTCATCTCCGGTGAACTTTTGTATGGGAAAAGTCATCTCCGGCGAACTTTTGTATGGGGAAAGTCATCTCCGGTGAACTTTTGTATGGGAAAAGTCATCTCCGGTGAACTTTTGTATGGGGAAAAGTCATCTCGGTGAACTTTTGTATGGAAAAGTCATCTCCGGTGAACTTTTGTATTGGGAAAGTCATCTCCGGTGAACTTTTGTATGGAAAAGTCATCTCCGGTGAACTTTTGTATTGGGAAAGTCATGCCCGGTGAACTTTTGTATGGGAAAAGTCATCTCCGGTGAACTTTTGTATTGGGAAAGTCATCTCCGGTGAACTTTTGTATTGGGAAAAGTCATCTCCGGTGAACTTTTGTATTGGGAAAGTCATCTCCGGTGAACTTTTGTATGGGAAAAGTCATCTCCGGTGAACTTTTGTATTGGGAAAGTCATCTCCGGTGAACTTTTGTATTGGGAAAGTCATCTCCGGTGAACTTTTGTATTGGGAAAGTCATCTCCGGTGAACTTTTGTATTGGGAAAGTCATCTCCGGTGAACTTTTGTATTGGGAAAGTCATCTCCGGTGAACTTTTGTATTGGGAAAGTCATGCCCGGTGAACTTTTGTATTGGGAAAGTCATCTCCGGTGAACTTTTGTATTGGGAAAGTCATCTCCGGTGAACTTTTGTATGGGAAAAGTCATCTCCGGTGAACTTTTGTATTGGGAAAGTCATCTCCGGTGAACTTTTGTATGGGAAAAGTCATCTCCGGTGAACTTTTGTATTGGGAAAGTCATGCCCGGTGAACTTTTGTATTGGGAAAGTCATCTCCGGTGAACTTTTGTATTGGGAAAGTCATGCCCGGTGAACTTTTGTATTGGGAAAGTCATCTCCGGTGAACTTTTGTATTGGGAAAGTCATCTCCGGTGAACTTTTGTATGGGAAAAGTCATCTCCGGTGAACTTTTGTATTGGGAAAGTCATCTCCGGTGAACTTTTGTATGGGAAAAGTCATCTCCGGTGAACTTTTGTATTGGGAAAGTCATGCCCGGTGAACTTTTGTATTGGGAAAGTCATCTCCGGTGAACTTTTGTATTGGGAAAGTCATGCCCGGTGAACTTTTGTATTGGTAAAGTCATGCCCGGTGAACTTTTGTATTGGGAAAGTCATCTCCGGTGAACTTTTGTATGGGAAAAGTCATCTCCGGTGAACTTTTGTATTGGGAAAGTCATGCCCGGTGAACTTTTGTATTGGGAAAGTCATCTCCGGTGAACTTTTGTATTGGGAAAGTCATGCCCGGTGAACTTTTGTATTGGGAAAGTCATCTCCGGTGAACTTTTGTATTGGGAAAGTCATCTCCGGTGAACTTTTGTATGGGAAAAGTCATCTCCGGTGAACTTTTGTATTGGGAAAGTCATCTCCGGTGAACTTTTGTATTGGGAAAGTCATCTCCGGTGGACTTTTGTATTGGGAAAGTCATCTCCGGTGAACTTTGGTATTGGGAAAGTCATGCCCGGTGAACTTTTGTATTGGGAAAGTCATGCCCGGTGAACTTTTGTATTGGGAAAGTCATGCCCGGTGAACTTTTGTATGGGAAAAGTCATCTCCGGTGAACTTTTGTATTGGGAAAGTCATCTCCGGTGAACTTTTGTATGGGAAAAGTCATCTCTGGTGAACTTTTGTATTGGGAAAGTCATCTCCGTTGAACTTTTGTATGGGAAAAGTCATCTCCGGTGAAATTTTGTATGGGAAAAGTCATCTCCGGTGAACTTTTGTATTGGGAAAGTCATCTCCGGTGAACTTTTGTATGGGAAAAGTCATCTCCGGTGAACTTTTGTATTGGGAAAGTCATCTCCGGTGAACTTTTGTATGGGAAAAGTCATCTCCGGTGAACTTTTGTATGGGAAAAGTCATCTCCGGTGAACTTTTGTATTGGGAAAGTCATCTCCGGTGAACTTTTGTATTGGGAAAGTCATCTCCGGTGAACTTTTGTATGGGAAAAGTCATCTCCGGTGAACTTTTGTATGGGAAAAGTCATCTCCGGTGAATTTTGTATTGGGAAAGTCATCTCCGGTGAACTTTTGTATGGGAAAAGTCATCTCCGGTGAACTTTTGTATGGGAAAAGTCATCTCCGGTGAACTTTTGTATGGGAAAAGTCATCTCCGGTGAACTTTTGTATTGGGAAAGTCATCTCCGGTGAACTTTTGTATTGGGAAAGTCATCTCCGGTGAACTTTTGTATGGGAAAAGTCATCTCCGGTGAACTTTTGTATTGGGAAAGTCATCTCCGGTGAACTTTTGTATGGGAAAAGTCATCTCCGGTGAACTTTTGTATTGGGAAAGTCATCTCCGGTGAACTTTTGTATGGGAAACGTCATCTCCGGTGAACTTTTGTATTGGGAAAGTCATCTCCGGTGAACTTTTGTATTGGGAAAGTCATCTCCGGTGAACTTTTGTATTGGGAAAGTCATCTCCGGTGAACTTTTGTATGGGAAAAGTCATCTCCGGTGAACTTTTGTATTGGGAAAGTCATCTCCGGTGAACTTTTGTATGGGAAAAGTCATGCCCGGTGAACTTTTGTATTGGGAAAGTCATCTCCGGTGAACTTTTGTATTGGGAAAGTCATCTCCGGTGAACTTTTGTATGGGAAAAGTCATCTCCGGTGAACTTTTGTATTGGGAAAGTCATCTCCGGTGAACTTTTGTATGGGAAAAGTCATCTCCGGTGAACTTTTGTATTGGGAAAGTCATCTCCGGTGAACTTTTGTATGGGAAAAGTCATCTCCGGTGAACTTTTGTATTGGGAAAGTCATCTCCGGTGAACTTTTGTATTGGGAAAGTCATCTCCGGTGAACTTTTGTATGGGAAAAGTCATCTCCGGTGAACTTTTGTATTGGGAAAGTCATGCCCGGTGAACTTTTGTATTGGGAAAGTCATGCCCGGTGAACTTTTGTATTGGGAAAGTCATGCCCGGTGAACTTTTGTATGGGAAAAGTCATCTCCGGTGAACTTTTGTATGGGAAAAGTCATCTCCGGTGGACTTTTGTATTGGGAAAGTCATCTCCGGTGAACTTTTGTATTGGGAAAGTCATGCCCGGTGAACTTTTGTATTGGGAAAGTCATGCCCGGTGAACTTTTGTATTGGGAAAGTCATGCCCGGTGAACTTTTGTATGGGAAAAGTCATCTCCGGTGAACTTTTGTATTGGGAAAGTCATCTCCGGTGAACTTTTGTATGGGAAAAGTCATCTCCGGTGAACTTTTGTATTGGGAAAGTCATCTCCGTTGAACTTTTGTATGGGAAAAGTCATCTCCGGTGAACTTTTGTATGGGAAAAGTCATCTCCGGTGAACTTTTGTATTGGGAAAGTCATCTCCGGTGAACTTTTGTATGGGAAAAGTCATCTCCGGTGAACTTTTGTATTGGGAAAGTCATCTCCGGTGAACTTTTGTATGGGAAAAGTCATCTCCGGTGAACTTTTGTATGGGAAAAGTCATCTCCGGTGAACTTTTGTATTGGGAAAGTCATCTCCGGTGAACTTTTGTATTGGGAAAGTCATCTCCGGTGAACTTTTGTATGGGAAAAGTCATCTCCGGTGAACTTTTGTATGGGAAAAGTCATCTCCGGTGAATTTTGTATTGGGAAAGTCATCTCCGGTGAACTTTTGTATGGGAAAAGTCATCTCCGGTGAACTTTTGTATGGGAAAAGTTATCTCCGGTGAACTTTTGTATGGGAAAAGTCATCTCCGGTGAACTTTTGTATTGGGAAAGTCATCTCCGGTGAACTTTTGTATTGGGAAAGTCATCTCCGGTGAACTTTTGTATGGGAAAAGTCATCTCCGGTGAACTTTTGTATTGGAAAAGTCATCTCCGGTGAACTTTTGTATGGGAAAAGTCATCTCCGGTGAACTTTTGTATTGGGAAAGTCATCTCCGGTGAACTTTTGTATGGGAAAAGTCATCTCCGGTGAACTTTTGTATTGGGAAAGTCATCTCCGGTGAACTTTTGTATTGGGAAAGTCATCTCCGGTGAACTTTTGTATGGGAAAGGTCATCTCCGGTGAACTTTTGTATTGGGAAAGTCATCTCCGGTGAACTTTTGTATGGGAAAAGTCATCTCCGGTGAACTTTTGTATTGGGAAAGTCATGCCCGGTGAACTTTTGTATTGGGAAAGTCATGCCCGGTGAACTTTTGTATTGGGAAAGTCATGCCCGGTGAACTTTTGTATTGGGAAAGTCGTGCCCGGTGAACTTTTGTATTGGGAAAGTCATGCCCGGTGAACTTTTGTATTGGGAAAGTCATCTCCGGTGAACTTTTTTATTGGGAAAGTCATCTCCGGTGAACTTTTGTATGGGAAAAGTCATCTCCGGTGAACTTTTGTATTGGGAAAGTCATCTCCGGTGAACTTTTGTATTGGGAAAGTCATCTCCGGTGAACTTTTGTATTGGGAAAGTCATCTCCGGTGAACTTTTGTATGGGAAAAGTCATCTCCGGTGAACTTTTGTATTGGGAAAGTCATCTCCGGTGAACTTTTGTATTGGGAAAGTCATCTCCGGTGAACTTTTGTATGGGAAAAGTCATCTCCGGTGAACTTTTGTATGGGAAAAGTCATCTCCGGTGAACTTTTGTATTGGGAAAGTCATCTCCGGTGAACTTTTGTATGGGAAAAGTCATCTCCGGTGAACTTTTGTATTGGGAAAGTCATCTCCGGTGAACTTTTGTATTGGGAAAGTCATCTCCGGTGAACTTTTGTATTGGGAAAGTCATGCCCGGTGAACTTTTATATTGGGAAAGTCATGCCCGGTGAACTTTTGTTTTGGGAAAGTCATGCCCGGTGAACTTTTGTATTGGGAAAGTCATTTCGGTGAACTTTCGTATGGGAAAAGTCATCTCCGGTGAACTTTTGTATTGGGAAAGTCATCTCCGGTGAACTTTTGTACTGGGAAAGTCATGCCCGGTGAACTTTTATATTGGGAAAGTCATGCCCGGTGAACTTTTGTATTGGGAAAGTCATCTCCGGTGAACTTTTGTATTGGGAAAGTCATGCCCGGTGAACTTTTGAATTGGGAAAGTCATCTCCGGTGAAGTTTTGTATTGGGAAAGTCATCTCCGGTGAACTTTTGTATGGGAAAAGTCATCTCCGGTGAACTTTTGTATTGGGAAAGTCATCTCCGGTGAACTTTTGTATGGGAAAAGTCATCTCCGGTGAACTTTTGTATTGGGAAAGTCATCTCCGGTGAACTTTTGTATGGGAAAAGTCATGCCCGGTGAACTTTTGTATTGGGAAAGTCATCTCCGGTGAACTTTTGTATTGGGAAAGTCATCTCCGGTGAACTTTTGTATGGGAAAAGTCATCTCCGGTGAACTTTTGTATTGGGAAAGTCATCTCCGGTGAACTTTTGTATGGGAAAAGTCATCTCCGGTGAACTTTTGTATTGGGAAAGTCATCTCCGGTGAACTTTTGTATTGGGAAAGTCATGCCCGGTGAACTTTTGTATTGGGAAAGTCATGCCCGGTGAACTTTTGTATTGGGAAAGTCATCTCCGGTGAACTTTTGTATTGGGAAAGTCATCTCCGGTGAACTTTTGTATGGGAAAAGTCATCTCCGGTGAACTTTTGTATTGGGAAAGTCATCTCCGGTGAACTTTTGTATGGGAAAAGTCATCTCCGGTGAACTTTTGTATTGGGAAAGTCATCTCCGGTGAACTTTTGTATTGGGAAAGTCATCTCCGGTGAACTTTTGTATGGGAAAAGTCATCTCCGGTGAACTTGTGTATGGGAAAAGTCATCTCCGGTGAACTTTTGTATTGGGAAAGTCATCTCCGGTGAACTTTTGTATGGGAAAAGTCATCTCCGGTGAACTTTTGTATGGGAAAAGTCATCTCCGGTGAATTTTTGTATTGGGAAAGTCATCTCCGGTGAACTTTTGTATTGGGAAAGTCATCTCCGGTGAACTTTTGTATGGGAAAAGTCATCTCCGGTGAACTTTTGTATTGGGAAAGTCATCTCCGGTGAACTTTTGTATGGGAAAAGTCATCTCCGGTGAACTTTTGTATTGGGAAAGTCATCTCCGGTGAACTTTTGTATGGGAAAAGTCATCTCCGGTGAACTTTTGTATTGGGAAAGTCATCTCCGGTGAACTTTTGTATTGGGAAAGTCATCTCCGGTGAACTTTTGTATGGGAAAAGTCATCTCCGGTGAACTTTTGTATTGGGAAAGTCATCTCCGGTGAACTTTTTTATGGGAAAAGTCATCTCCGGTGAACTTTTGTATTGGGAAAGTCATGCCCGGTGAACTTTTGTATTGGGAAAGTCATGCCCGGTGAACTTTTGTATTGGGAAAGTCATGCCCGGTGAACTTTTCTATTGAGAAAGTCGTGCCCGGTGAACTTTTGTATTGGGAAAGTCATGCCCGGTGAACTTTTGTATTGGGAAAGTCATCTCCGGTGAACTTTTGTATTGGGAAAGTCATCTCCGGTGAACTTTTGTATGGGAAAAGTCATCTCCGGTGAACTTTTGTATTGGGAAAGTCATCTCCTGTGAACTTTTGTATTGGGAAAGTCATCTCCGGTGAACTTTTGTATGGGAAAAGTCATCTCCGGTGAACTTTTGTATTGGGAAAGTCATCTCCGGTGAACTTTTGTATGGGAAAAGTCATCTCCGGTGAACTTTTGTATGGGAAAAGTCATCTCCGGTGAACTTTTGTATTGGGAAAGTCATCTCCGGTGAACTTTTGTATGGGAAAAGTCATCTCCGGTGAACTTTTGTATGGGAAAAGTCATCTCCGGTGAACTTTTGTATTGGGAAAGTCATCTCCGGTGAACTTTTGTATGGGAAAAGTCATCTCCGGTGAACTTTTGTATTGGGAAAGTCATCTCCGGTGAACTTTTGTATTGGGAAAGTCATCTCCGGTGAACTTTTGTATTGGGAAAGTCATGCCCGGTGAACTTTTATATTGGGAAAGTCATGCCCGGTGAACTTTTGTTTTGGGAAAGTCATGCCCGGTGAACTTTTGTATTGGGAAAGTCGTGCCCGGTGAACTTTTGTATTGGGAAAGTCATGCCCGGTGAACTTTTGTATGGGAAAAGTCATCTCCGGTGAACTTTTGTATTGGGAAAGTCATCTCCGGTGAACTTTTGTATGGGAAAAGTCATCTCCGGTGAACTTTTGTATTGGGAAAGTCATCTCCGTTGAACTTTTGTATGGGAAAAGTCATCTCCGGTGAACTTTTGTATGGGAAAAGTCATCTCCGGTGAACTTTTGTATTGGGAAAGTCATCTCCGGTGAACTTTTGTATGGGAAAAGTCATCTCCGGTGAACTTTTGTATTGGGAAAGTCATCTCCGGTGAACTTTTGTATGGGAAAAGTCATCTCCGGTGAACTTTTGTATGGGAAAAGTCATCTCCGGTGAACTTTTGTATTGGGAAAGTCATCTCCGGTGAACTTTTGTATTGGGAAAGTCATCTCCGGTGAACTTTTGTATGGGAAAAGTCATCTCCGGTGAACTTTTGTATGGGAAAAGTCATCTCCGGTGAATTTTGTATTGGGAAAGTCATCTCCGGTGAACTTTTGTATGGGAAAAGTCATCTCCGGTGAACTTTTGTATGGGAAAAGTTATCTCCGGTGAACTTTTGTATGGGAAAAGTCATCTCCGGTGAACTTTTGTATTGGGAAAGTCATCTCCGGTGAACTTTTGTATTGGGAAAGTCATCTCCGGTGAACTTTTGTATGGGAAAAGTCATCTCCGGTGAACTTTTGTATTGGAAAAGTCATCTCCGGTGAACTTTTGTATGGGAAAAGTCATCTCCGGTGAACTTTTGTATTGGGAAAGTCATCTCCGGTGAACTTTTGTATGGGAAAAGTCATCTCCGGCGAACTTTTGTATTGGGAAAGTCATCTCCGGTGAACTTTTGTATTGGGAAAGTCATCTCCGGTGAACTTTTGTATGGGAAAAGTCATCTCCGGTGAACTTTTGTATTGGGAAAGTCATCTCCGGTGAACTTTTGTATGGGAAAAGTCATCTCCGGTGAACTTTTGTATTGGGAAAGTCATGCCCGGTGAACTTTTGTATTGGGAAAGTCATGCCCGGTGAACTTTTGTATTGGGAAAGTCATCCCCGGTGAACTTTTGTATTGGGAAAGTCGTGCCCGGTGAACTTTTGTATTGGGAAAGTCATGCCCGGTGAATTTTTGTATTGGGAAAGTCATCTCCGGTGAACTTTTTTATTGGGAAAGTCATCTCCGGTGAACTTTTGTATGGGAAAAGTCATCTCCGGTGAACTTTTGTATTGGGAAAGTCATCTCCGGTGAACTTTTGTATTGGGAAAGTCATCTCCGGTGAAGTTTTGTATTGGGAAAGTCATCTCCGGTGAACTTTTGTATGGGAAAAGTCATCTCCGGTGAACTTTTGTATTGGGAAAGTCATCTCCGGTGAACTTTTGTATTGGGAAAGTCATCTCCGGTGAACTTTTGTATGGGAAAAGTCATCTCCGGTGAACTTTTGTATGGGAAAAGTCATCTCCGGTGAACTTTTGTATTGGGAAAGTCATCTCCGGTGAACTTTTGTATGGGAAAAGTCATCTCCGGTGAACTTTTGTATTGGGAAAGTCATCTCCGGTGAACTTTTGTATTGGGAAAGTCATCTCCGGTGAACTTTTGTATTGGGAAAGTCATGCCCGGTGAACTTTTATATTGGGAAAGTCATGCCCGGTGAACTTTTGTTTTGGGAAAGTCATGCCCGGTGAACTTTTGTATTGGGAAAGTCATCTCCGGTGAACTTTCGTATGGGAAAAGTCATCTCCGGTGAACTTTTGTATTGGGAAAGTCATCTCCGGTGAACTTTTGTACTGGGAAAGTCATGCCCGGTGAACTTTTATATTGGGAAAGTCATGCCCGGTGAACTTTTGTATTGGGAAAGTCATCTCCGGTGAACTTTTGTATTGGGAAAGTCATGCCCGGTGAACTTTTGTATTGGGAAAGTCATCTCCGGTGAAGTTTTGTATTGGGAAAGTCATCTCCGGTGAACTTTTGTATGGGAAAAGTCATCTCCGGTGAACTTTTGTATTGGGAAAGTCATCTCCGGTGAACTTTTGTATGGGAAAAGTCATCTCCGGTGAACTTTTGTATTGGGAAAGTCATCTCCGGTGAACTTTTGTATGGGAAAAGTCATGCCCGGTGAACTTTTGTATTGGGAAAGTCATCTCCGGTGAACTTTTGTATTGGGAAAGTCATCTCCGGTGAACTTTTGTATGGGAAAAGTCATCTCCGGTGAACTTTTGTATTGGGAAAGTCATCTCCGGTGAACTTTTGTATGGGAAAAGTCATCTCCGGTGAACTATTGTATTGGGAAAGTCATCTCCGGTGAACTTTTGTATTGGGAAAGTCATGCCCGGTGAACTTTTGTATTGGGAAAGTCATGCCCGGTGAACTTTTGTATTGGGAAAGTCATCTCCGGTGAACTTTTGTATTGGGAAAGTCATCTCCGGTGAACTTTTGTATGGGAAAAGTCATCTCCGGTGAACTTTTGTATTGGGAAAGTCATCTCCGGTGAACTTTTGTATGGGAAAAGTCATCTCCGGTGAACTTTTGTATTGGGAAAGTCATCTCCGGTGAACTTTTGTATTGGGAAAGTCATCTCCGGTGAACTTTTGTATGGGAAAAGTCATCTCCTGTGAACTTTTGTATGGGAAAAGTCATCTCCGGTGAACTTTTGTATTGGGAAAGTCATCTCCGGTGAACTTTTGTATGGGAAAAGTCATCTCCGGTGAACTTTTGTATGGGAAAAGTCATCTCCGGTGAACTTTTGTATGGGAAAAGTCATCTCCGGTGAATTTTTGTATTGGGAAAGTCATCTCCGGTGAACTTTTGTATTGGGAAAGTCATCTCCGGTGAACTTTTGTATGGGAAAAGTCATCTCCGGTGAACTTTTGTATTGGGAAAGTCATCTCCGGTGAACTTTTGTATGGGAAAAGTCATCTCCGGTGAACTTTTGTATTGGGAAAGTCATCTCCGGTGAACTTTTGTATGGGAAAAGTCATCTCCGGTGAACTTTTGTATTGGGAAAGTCATCTCCGGTGAACTTTTGTATTGGGAAAGTCATCTCCGGTGAACTTTTGTATGGGAAAAGTCATCTCCGGTGAACTTTTGTATTGGGAAAGTCATCTCCGGTGAACTTTTTTATGGGAAAAGTCATCTCCGGTGAACTTTTGTATTGGGAAAGTCATGCCCGGTGAACTTTTGTATTGGGAAAGTCATGCCCGGTGAACTTTTGTATTGGGAAAGTCATGCCCGGTGAACTTTTCTATTGGGAAAGTCGTGCCCGGTGAACTTTTGTATTGGGAAAGTCATGCCCGGTGAACTTTTGTATTGGGAAAGTCATCTCCGGTGAACTTTTGTATTGGGAAAGTCATCTCCGGTGAACTTTTGTATGGGAAAATTCATCTCCGGTGAACTTTTGTATTGGGAAAGTCATCTCCTGTGAACTTTTGTATTGGGAAAGTCATCTCCGGTGAACTTTTGTATTGGGAAAGTCATCTCCGGTGAACTTTTGTATGGGAAAAGTCATCTCCGGTGAACTTTTGTATTGGGAAAGTCATCTCCGGTGAACTTTTGTATTGGGAAAGTCATCTCCGGTGAACTTTTGTATGGGAAAAGTCATCTCCGGTGAACTTTTGTATTGGGAAAGTCATCTCCGGTGAACTTTTGTATGGGAAAAGTCATCTCCGGTGAACTTTTGTATGGGAAAAGTCATCTCCGGTGAACTTTTGTATTGGGAAAGTCATCTCCGGTGAACTTTTGTATGGGAAAAGTCATCTCCGGTGAACTTTTGTATTGGGAAAGTCATCTCCGGTGAACTTTTGTATTGGGAAAGTCATCTCCGGTGAACTTTTGTATTGGGAAAGTCATGCCCGGTGAACTTTTATATTGGGAAAGTCATGCCCGGTGAACTTTTGTTTTGGGAAAGTCATGCCCGGTGAACTTTTGTATTGGGAAAGTCGTGCCCGGTGAACTTTTGTATTGGGAAAGTCATGCCCGGTGAACTTTTGTATTGGGAAAGTCATTTCCGGTGAACTTTTGTATTGGGAAAGTCATCTCCGGTGAACTTTTATATTGGAAAAGTCATGCCCGGTGAACTTTTGTATTGGGAAAGTCATGCCCGGTGAACTATTGTATTGGGAAAGTCATGCCCGGTGAACTTTTGTATTGGGAAAGTCATGCCCGGTGAACTTTTGTATTGGGAAAGTCATCTCCGGTGAACTTTTGTATTGGGAAAGTCATCTCCGGTGAACTTTTGTATGGGAAAAGTCATCTCCGGTGAACTTTTGTATTGGGAAAGTCATCTCCGGTGAACTTTTGTAAGGGAAAAGTCATCTCCGGTGAACTTTTGTATTGGGAAAGTCATCTCCGGTGAACTTTCGTATTATGAAAGTCATCTCCGGTGAACTTTTGTATGGGAAAAGTCATCTCCGGTGAACTTTTGTATTGGGAAAGTCATCTCCGGTGAACTTTTGTATTGGGAAAGTCATCTCCGGTGAACTTTTGTATGGGAAAAGTCATCTCCGGTGAACTTTTGTATTGGGAAAGTCATCTCCGGTGAACTTTTGTATGGGAAAAGTCATCTCCGGTGAACTTTTGTATTGGGAAAGTCATCTCCGGTGAACTTTTGTATTGGGAAAGTCATCTCCGGTGAACTTTTGTATGGGAAAAGTCATCTCCGGTGAACTTTTGTATTGGGAAAGTCATCTCCGGTGAACTTTTGTATGGGAAAAGTCATCTCCGGTGAACTTTTGTATTGGGAAAGTCATGCCCGGTGAACTTTTGTATTGGGAAAGTCATGCCCGGTGAACTTTTGTATTGGGAAAGTCATCTCCGGTGAATTTTGTATTGGGAAAGTCATGCCCGGTGAACTTTTATATTGGGAAAGTCATGCCCGGTGAACTTTTGTTTTGGGAAAGTCATGCTCGGTGAACTTTTGTATTGGGAAAGTCATCTCCGGTGAACTTTTGTATTGGGAAAGTCATGCCCGGTGAACTTTTGTATTGGGAAAGTCATCTCCGGTGAACTTTTGTATTGGGAAAGTCATCTCCGGTGAACTTTTGTATGGGAAAAGTCATCTCCGGTGAACTTTTGTATTGGGAAAGTCATGCCCGGTGAACTTTTATATTGTGAAAGTCATCTCCGGTGAACTTTTGTATTGGGCAAGTCGTGCCCGGTGAACTTTTTTATTGGGAAAGTCATGCCCGGCGAACTTTTGTATTGGGAAAGTCATGCCCGGTGAACTTTTGTATTGGGAAAGTCATGCCCGGTGAACTTTTGTATTGGGAAAGTCATGCCCGGTGAACTTTTGTATTGGGATAGTCATCTCCGGTGAACTTTTATATTGGAAAAGTCATGCCCGGTGAACTTTTGTATTGGGAAAGTCATGCCCGGTGAACTATTGTATTGGGAAAGTCATGCCCGGTGAACTTTTGTATTGGGAAAGTCATGCCCGGTGAACTTTTGTATTGGGAAAGTCATCTCCGGTGAACTTTTGTATTGGGAAAGTCATCTCCGGTGAACTTTTGTATGGGAAAAGTCATCTCCGGTGAACTTTTGTATTGGGAAAGTCATCTCCGGTGAACTTTTGTATGGGAAAAGTCATCTCCGGTGAACTTTTGTATGGGAAAAGTCATCTCCGGTGAACTTTTGTATTGGGAAAGTCATCTCCGGTGAACTTTTGTATGGGAAAAGTCATCTCCGGTGAACTTTTGTATTGGGAAAGTCATCTCCGGTGAACTTTTGTATGGGAAAAGTCATGCCCGATGAACTTTTGTATTGGGAAAGTCATCTCTGGTGAACTTTTGTATTGGGAAAGTCATCTCCGGTGAACTTTTGTATGGGAAAAGTCATCTCCGGTGAACTTTTGTATTGGGAAAGTCATCTCCGGTGAACTTTTGTATGGGAAAAGTCATCTCCGGTGAACTTTTGTATTGGGAAAGTCATCTCCGGTGAACTTTTGTATGGGAAAAGTCATCTCCGGTGAACTTGTGTATTGGGAAAGTCATCTCCGGTGAACTTTTGTATTGGGAAAGTCATCTCCGGTGAACTTTTGTATGGGAAAAGTCATCTCCGGTGAACTTTTGTATTGGGAAAGTCATCTCCGGTGAACTTTTGTATTGGGAAAGTCGTGCCCGGTGAACTTTTGTATGGGAAAAGTCATCTCCGGTGAACTTTTGTATGGGAAAAGTCATCTCCGGTGAACTTTTGTATTGGGAAAGTCATCTCCGGTGAACTTTTGTATTGGGAAAGTCATGCCCGGTGAACTTTTGTATTGGGAAAGTCATGCCCGGTCAACTTTTGTATTGGGAAAGTCATGCCCGGTGAACTTTTGCATGGGAAAAGTCATCTCCGGTGAACTTTTGTATTGGGAAAGTCATCTCCGGTGAACTTTTGTATGGGAAAAGTCATCTCCGGTGAACTTTTGTATTGGGAAAGTCATCTCCGGTGAACTTTTGTATGGGAAAAGTCATCTCCGGTGAACTTTTGTATGGGAAAAGTCATCTCCGGTGAACTTTTGTATTGGGAAAGTCATCTCCGGTGAACTTTTGTATGGGAAAAGTCATCTCCGGTGAACTTTTGTATTGGGAAAGTCATCTCCGGTGAACTTTTGTATTGGGAAAGTCATCTCCGGTGAACTTTTGTATGGGAAAAGTTATCTCCGGTGAACTTTTGTATTGGGAAAGTCATCTCCGGTGAACTTTTGTATGGGAAAAGTCATCTCCGGTGAACTTTTGTATTGGGAAAGTCATGCCCGGTGAACTTTTGTATTGGGAAAGTCATGCCCGGTGAACTTTTGTATTGGGAAAGTCATGCCCGGTGAACTTTTGTATTGGGAAAGTCGTGCCCGGTGAACTTTTGTATTGGGAAAGTCATGCCCGGTGAACTTTTGTATTGGGAAAGTCATCTCCGGTGAACTTTTGTATTGGGAAAGTCATCTCCGGTGAACTTTTGTATTGGGAAAGTCATCTCCGGTGAACTTTTGTATGGGAAAAGTCATCTCCGGTGAACTTTTGTATTGGGAAAGTCATGCCCGGTGAACTTTTGTATTGGGAAAGTCATGCCCGGTGAACGTTTGTATTGGGAAAGTCATGCCCGGTGAACTTTTGTATTGGGAAAGTCGTGCCCGGTGAACTTTTGTATTGGGAAAGTCATGCCCGGTGAACTTTTGTATTGGGAAAGTCATCTCCGGTGAACTTTTGTATTGGGAAAGTCATCTCCGGTGAACTTTTGTATGGGAAAAGTCATCTCCGGTGAACTTTTGTATTGGGAAAGTCATCTCCGGTGAACTTTTGTATTGGGAAAGTCATCTCCGGTGAACTTTTGTATTGGGAAAGTCATCTCCGGTGAACTTTTGTATGGGAAAAGTCATCTCCGGTGAACTTTTGTATTGGGAAAGTCATCTCCGGTGAACTTTTGTATTGGGAAAGTCATCTCCGGTGAACTTTTGTATGGGAAAAGTCATCTCCGGTGAACTTTTGTATTGGGAAAGTCATCTCCGGTGAACTTTTGTATGGGAAAAGTCATCTCCGGTGAACTTTTGTATGGGAAAAGTCATCTCCGGTGAACTTTTGTATTGGGAAAGTCATCTCCGGTGAACTTTTGTATGGGAAAAGTCATCTCCGGTGAACTTTTGTATTGGGAAAGTCATCTCCGGTGAACTTTTGTATTGGGAAAGTCATCTCCGGTGAACTTTTGTATTGGGAAAGTCATGCCCGGTGAACTTTTATATTGGGAAAGTCATGCCCGGTGAACTTTTGTTTTGGGAAAGTCATGCCCGGTGAACTTTTGTATTGGGAAAGTCATCTCCGGTGAACTTTAGTATGGGAAAAGTCATCTCCGGTGAACTTTTGTATTGGGAAAGTCATCTCCGGTGAACTTTTGTATTGGGAAAGTCATGCCCGGTGAACTTTTATATTGGGAAAGTCATGCCCGGTGAACTTTTGTATTGGGAAAGTCATCTCCGGTGAACTTTTGTATTGGGAAAGTCATGCCCGGTGAACTTTTGTATTGGGAAAGTCATCTCCGGTGAACTTTTGTATGGGAAAAGTCATCTCCGGTGAACTTTTGTATTGGGAAAGTCATCTCCGGTGAACTTTTGTATGGGAAAAGTCATCTCCGGTGAACTTTTGTATTGGGAAAGTCATCTCCGGTGAACTTTTGTATGGGAAAAGTCATGCCCGGTGAACTTTTGTATTGGGAAAGTCATCTCCGGTGAACTTTTGTATTGGGAAAGTCATCTCCGGTGAACTTTTGTATGGGAAAAGTCATCTCCGGTGCACTTTTGTATTGGGAAAGTCATCTCCGGTGAACTTTTGTATGGGAAAAGTCATCTCCGGTGAACTTTTGTATTGGGAAAGTCATCTCCGGTGAACTTTTGTATTGGGAAAGTCATGCCCGGTGAACTTTTGTATTGGGAAAGTCATGCCCGGTGAACTTTTGTATTGGGAAAGTCATCTCCGGTGAACTTTTGTATTGGGAAAGTCACATCCGGTGAACTTTTTTATGGGAAAAGTCATCTCCGGTGAACTTTTGTATTGGGAAAGTCATCTCCGGTGAACTTTTGTATGGGAAAAGTCATCTCCGGTGAACTTTTGTATTGGGAAAGTCATGCCCGGTGAACTTTTGTATTGGGAAAGTCATCTCCGGTGAACTTTTGTATTGGGAAAGTCATCTCCGGTGAACTTTTGTATGGGAAAAGTCATCTCCGGTGAACTTTTGTATTGGGAAAGTCATCTCCGGTGAACTTTTGTATTGGGAAAGTCATCTCCGGTGAACTTTTGTATTGGGAAAGTCATCTCCGGTGAACTTTTGTATGGGAAAAGTCATCTCCGGTGAACTTTTGTATTGGGAAAGTAATCTCCGGTGAACTTTTGTATTGGGAAAGTCATCTCCGGTGAACTTTTGTATGGGAAAAGTCATCTCCGGTGAACTTTTGTATTGGGAAAGTCATCTCCGGTGAACTTTTGTATTGGGAAAGTCATCTCCGGTGAACTTTTGTATGGGAAAAGTCATCTCCGGTGAACTTTTGTATGGGAAAAGTCATCTCCGGTGAACTTTTGTATTGGGAAAGTCATCTCCGGTGAACTTTTGTATGGGAAAAGTCATCTCCGGTGAACTTTTGTATTGGGAATGTCATCTCCGGTGAACTTTTGTATTGGGAAAGTCATCTCCGGTGAAATTTTGTATTGGGAAAGTCATGCCCGGTGAACTTTTGTATTGGGAAAGTCATGCCCGGTGAACTTTTGTATGGGAAAAGTCATCTCCGGTGAACTTTTGTATGGGAAAAGTCATCTCCGGTGAACTTTTGTATGGGAAAAGTCATCTCCGGTGAACTTTTGTATGGGAAAAGTCATCTCCGGTGAACTTTTGTATTGGGAAAGTCATGCCCGGTGAACTTTTGTATGGGAAAAGTCATCTCCGGTGAACTTTTGTATTGGGAAAGTCATGCCCGGTGAACTTTTGTATGGGAAAAGTCATCTCCGGTGAACTTTTGTATGGGAAAAGTCATCTCCGGTGAACTTTTGTATTGGGAAAGTCATCTCCGGTGAACTTTTGTATGGGAAAAGTCATCTCCGGTGAACTTTTGTATTGGGAAAGTCATGCCCGGTGAAATTTTGTTTTGGGAAAGTCATGCCCGGTGAACTTTTGTTTTGGGAAAGTCATGCCCGGTGAACTTTTGTATTGGGAAAGTCATCTCCGGTGAACTTTTGTATTGGGAAAGTCATCTCCGGTGAACTTTTGTATTGGGAAAGTCATGCCCGGTGAACTTTTATATTGGGAAAGTCATGCCCAGTGAACTTTTGTATTGGGAAAGTCATCTCCGGTGAACTTTTGTATTGGGAAAGTCATGCCCGGTGAACTTTTGTATTGGGAAAGTCATCTCCGGTGAACTTTTGTATTGGGAAAGTCATCTCCGGTGAACTTTTGTATGGGAAAAGTCATCTCCGGTGAACTTTTGTATTGGGAAAGTCATGCCCGGTGAACTTTTGTATTGGGAAAGTCATCTCCGGTGAACTTTTGTAAGGGAAAAGTCATCTCCGGTGAACTTTTGTATGGGAAAAGTCATCTCCGGTGAACTTTTGTATTGGGAAAGTCATCTCCGGTGAACTTTTGTATGGGAAAAGTCATCTCCGGTGAACTTTTGTATTGGGAAAGTCATGCCCGGTGAACTTTTGTTTTGGGAAAGTCATGCCCGGTGAACTTTTGTATTGGGAAAGTTATCTCCGGTGAACTTTTGTATGGGAAAAGTCATCTCCGGTGAACTTTTGTATTGGGAAAGTCATCTCCGGTGAACTTTTGTATTGGGAAGGTCATCTCCGGTGAACTTTTGTATGGGAAAAGTCATCTCCGGTGAACTTTTGTATGGGAAAAGTCATCTCCGGTGAACTTTTGTATTGGGAAAGTCATCTCCGGTGAACTTTTGTATGGGAAAAGTCATCTCCGGTGAACTTTTGTATTGGGAAAGTCATCTCCGGTGAACTTTTGTATGGGAAAAGTCATCTCCGGTGAACTTTTGTATTGGGAAAGTCATCTCCGGTGAACTTTTGTATTGGGAAAGTCATCTCCGGTGAACTTTTGTATGGGAAAAGTCATCTCCGGTGAACTTTTGTATTGGGAAAGTCATCTCCGGTGAACTTTTGTATTGGGAAAGTCATCTCCGGTGAACTTTTGTATGGGAAAAGTCATTTCCGGTGAACTTCTGTATTGGGAAAGTCATCTCCGGTGAACTTTTGTATTGGGAAAGTCATCTCCGGTGAACTTTTGTATGGGAAAAGTCATCTCCGGTGAACTTTTGTATTGGGAAAGTCATGCCCGGTGAACTTTTGTATTGGGAAAGTCATCTCCGGTGAACTTTTGTATTGGGAAAGTCATGCCCGGTGAACTTTTGTATTGTGAAAGTCATCTCCGGTGAACTTTTGTATTGGGAAAGTCATCTCCGGTGAACTTTTGTATGGGAAAAGTCATCTCCGGTGAACTTTTGTGTTGGGAAAGTCATCTCCGGTGAACTTTTGTATGGGAAAAGTCATCTCCGGTGAACTTTTGTATTGGGAAAGTCATCTCCGGTGAACTTTTGTATTGGGAAAGTCATCTCCGGTGAACTTTTGTATGGGAAAAGTCATCTCCGGTGAACTTTTGTATTGGGAAAGTCATCTCCGGTGAACTTTTGTATGGGAAAAGTCATCTCCGGTGAACTTTTGTATTGGGAAAGTCATGCCCGGTGAACTTTTGTATTGGGAAAATCATGCCCGGTGAACTTTTGTATTGGGAAAGTCATCTCCGGTGAACTTTTGTATTGGGAAAGTCATGCCCGGTGAACTTTTATATTGGGAAAGTCATGCCCGGTGAACTTTTGTTTTGGGAAAGTCATGCCCGGTGATCTTTTGTATTGGGAAAGTCATCTCCGGTGAACTTTTGTATTGGGAAAGTCATGCCCGGTGAACTTTTGTATTGGGAAAGTCATCTCCGGTGAACTTTTGTATTGGGAAAGTCATCTCCGGTGAACTTTTGTATGGGAAAAGTCATCTCCGGTGAACTTTTGTATTGGGAAAGTCATGCCCGGTGAACTTTTATATTGTGAAAGTCATCTCCGGTGAACTTTTGAATTGGGCAAGTCGTGCCCGGTGAACTTTTGTATTGGGAAAGTCATGCCCGGCGAACTTTTGTATTGGGAAAGTCATGCCCGGTGAACTTTTGTATTGGGAAAGTCATGCCCGGTGAACTTTTGTATTGGGAAAGCCATGCCCGGTGAACTTTTGTATTGGGAAAGTCATCTCCGGTGAACTTTTATATTGGAAAAGTCATGCCCGGTGAACTTTTGTATTGGGAAAGTCATGCCCGGTGAACTATTGTATTGGGAAAGTCATGCCCGGTGAACTTTTGTATTGGGAAAGTCATGCCCGGTGAACTTTTGTATTGGGAAAGTCATCTCCGGTGAACTTTTGTATTGGGAAAGTCATCTCCGGTGAACTTTTGTATGGGAAAAGTCATCTCCGGTGAACTTTTGTATTGGGAAAGTCATCTCCGGTGAACTTTTGTATGGGAAAAGTCATCTCCGGTGAACTTTTGTATGGGAAAAGTCATCTCCGGTGAACTTTTGTATTGGGAAAGTCATCTCCGGTGAACTTTTGTATGGGAAAAGTCATCTCCGGTGAACTTTTGTATTGGGAAAGTCATCTCCGGTGAACTTTTGTATGGGAAAAGTCATGCCCGGTGAACTTTTGTATTGGGAAAGTCATCTCCGGTGAACTTTTGTATTGGGAAAGTCATGCCCGGTGAAGTTTTATATTGGGAAAGTCATCTCCGGTGAACTTTTGTATTGGGAAAGTCATCTCCGGTGAACTTTTGTATGGGAAAAGTCATCTCCGGTGAACTTTTGTATTGGGAAAGTCATGCCCGGTGAACTTTTATATTGTGAAAGTCATCTCCGGTGAACTTTTGTATTGGGCAAGTCGTGCCCGGTGAACTTTTGTATTGGGAAAGTCATGCCCGGCGAACTTTTGTATTGGGAAAGTCATGCCCGGTGAACTTTTGTATTGGGAAAGTCATGCCCGGTGAACTTTTGTATTGGGAAAGTCATGCCCGGTGAACTTTTGTATTGGGAAAGTCATCTCCGGTGAACTTTTATATTGGAAAAGTCATGCCCGGTGAACTTTTGTATTGGGAAAGTCATGCCCGGTGAACTATTGTATTGGGAAAGTCATGCCCGGTGAACTTTTGTATTGGGAAAGTCATGCCCGGTGAACTTTTGTATTGGGAAAGTCATCTCCGGTGAACTTTTGTATTGGGAAAGTCATCTCCGGTGAACTTTTGTATGGGAAAAGTCATCTCCGGTGAACTTTTGTATTGGGAAAGTCATCTCCGGTGAACTTTTGTATGGGAAAAGTCATCTCCGGTGAACTTTTGTATGGGAAAAGTCATCTCCGGTGAACTTTTGTATTGGGAAAGTCATCTCCGGTGAACTTTTGTATGGGAAAAGTCATCTCCGGTGAACTTTTGTATTGGGAAAGTCATCTCCGGTGAACTTTTGTATGGGAAAAGTCATGCCCGGTGAACTTTTGTATTGGGAAAGTCATCTCCGGTGAACTTTTGTATTGGGAAAGTCATCTCCGGTGAACTTTTGTATGGGAAAAGTCATCTCCGGTGAACTTTTGTATTGGAAAAGTCATCTCCGGTGAACTTTTGTATGGGAAAAGTCATCTCCGGTGAACTTTTGTATTGGGAAAGTCATCTCCGGTGAACTTTTGTATGGGAAAAGTCATCTCCGGTGAACTTTTGTATTGGGAAAGTCATCTCCGGTGAACCTTTGTATTGGGAAAGTCATCTCCGGTGAACTTTTGTATGGGAAAAGTCATCTCCGGTGAACTTTTGTATTGGGAAAGTCATCTCCGGTGAACTTTTGTATTGGGAAAGTCATGCCCGGTGAACTTTTGTATGGGAAAAGTCATCTCCGGTGAACTTTTGTATGGGAAAAGTCATCTCCGGTGAACTTTTGTATTGGGAAAGTCATCTCCGGTGAACTTTTGTATTGGGAAAGTCATGCCCGGTGAACTTTTGTATTGGGAAAGTCATGCCCGGTGAACTTTTGTATTGGGAAAGTCATGCCCGGTGAACTTTTGTATGGGAAAAGTCATCTCCGGTGAACTTTTGTATTGGGAAAGTCATCTCCGGTGAACTTTTGTATGGGAAAAGTCATCTCCGGTGAACTTTTGTATTGGGAAAGTCATCTCCGGTGAACTTTTGTATGGGAAAAGTCATCTCCGGTGAACTTTTGTATGGGAAAAGTCATCTCCGGTGAACTTTTGTATTGGGAAAGTCATCTCCGGTGAACTTTTGTATGGGAAAAGTCATCTCCGGTGAACTTTTGTATTGGGAAAGTCATCTCCGGTGAACTTTTGTATTGGGAAAGTCATCTCCGGTGAACTTTTGTATGGGAAAAGTCATCTCCGGTGAACTTTTGTATTGGGAAAGTCATCTCCGGTGAACTTTTGTATGGGAAAAGTCATCTCCGGTGAACTTTTGTATGGGAAAAGTCATCTCCGGTGAACTTTTGTATGGGAAAAGTCATCTCCGGTGAACTTTTGTATGGGAAAAGTCATCTCCGGTGAACTTTTGTATTGGGAAAGTCATCTCCGGTGAACTTTTGTATGGGAAATGTCATCTCCGGTGAACTTTTGTATGGGAAAAGTCATCTCCGGTGAACTTTGGTATTGGGAAAGTCATCTCCGGTGAACTTTTGTATGGGAAAAGTCATCTCCGGTGAACTTTTGTATTGGGAAAGTCATCTCCGGTGAACTTTTGTATGGGAAAAGTCATCTCCGGTGAACTTTTGTATTGGGAAAGTCATCTCCGGTGAACTTTTGTATTGGGAAAGTCATCTCCGGTGAACTTTTGTATGGGAAAAGTCATCTCCGGTGAACTTTTGTATTGGGAAAGTCATCTCCGGTGAACTTTTGTATTGGGAAAGTCATCTCCGGTGAACTTTTGTATGGGAAAAGTCATCTCCGGTGAACTTTTGTATTGGGGAAGTCATGCCCGGTGAACTTTTGTATTGGGAAAGTCATGCCCGGTGAACTTTTGTATTGGGAAAGTCATGCCCGGTGAACTTTTGTATTGGGAAAGTCGTGCCCGGTGAACTTTTGTATTGGGAAAGTCATGCACGGTGAACTTTTGTTTTGGGAAAGTCATGCCCGGTGAACTTTTGTATTGGGAAAGTCATCTCCGGTGAACTTTTGTATGGGAAAAGTCATCTCCGGTGAACTTTTGTATTGGGAAAGTCATCTCCGGTGAACTTTTGTATTGGGAAAGTCATGCCCGGTGAACTTTTATATTGGGAAAGTCATGCCCGGTGAACTTTTGTATTGGGAAAGTCATCTCCGGTGAACTTTTGTATTGGGAAAGTCATGCCCGGTGAAGTTTTGTATTGGGAAAGTCATCTCCGGTGAACTTTTGTATTGGGAAAGTCATGCCCGGTGAACTTTTGTATTGGGAAAGTCATGCCCGGTGAACTTTTGTATTGGGAAAGTCATGCCCGGTGAACTTTTGTATGGGAAAAGTCATCTCCGGTGAACATTTGTATTGGGAAAGTCATCTCCGGTGAACTTTTGTATGGGAAAAGTCATCTCCGGTGAACTTTTGTATTGGGAAAGTCATCTCCGGTGAACTTTTGTATGGGAAAAGTCATCTCCGGTGAACTTTTGTATGGGAAAAGTCATCTCCGGTGAACTTTTGTATTGGGAAAGTCATCTCCGGTGAACTTTTGTATGGGAAAGTCATCTCCGGTGAACTTTTGTATTGGGAAAGTCATCTCCGGTGAACTTTTGTATGGGAAAAGTCATCTCCGGTGAACTTTTGTATGGGAAAAGTCATCTCCGGTGAACTTTTGTATTGGGAAAGTCATCTCCGGTGAACTTTTGTATTGGGAAAGTCATCTCCGGTGGACTTTTGTATGGGAAAAGTCATCTCCGGTGAACTTTTGTATGGGAAAAGTCATCTCCGGTGAACTTTTGTATTGGGAAAGTCATCTCCGGTGAACTTTTGTATGGGAAAAGTCATCTCCGGTGAACTTTTGTATGGGAAAAGTCATCTCCGGTGAACTTTTGTATGGGAAAAGTCATCTCCGGTGAACTTTTGTATTGGGAAAGTCATCTCCGGTGAACTTTTGTATTGGGAAAGTCATCTCCGGTGAACTTTTGTATGGGAAAAGTCATCTCCGGTGAACTTTTGTATTGGGAAAGTCATCTCCGGTGAACTTTTGTATTGGGAAAGTCATCTCCGGTGAACTTTTGTATGGGAAAAGTCATCTCCGGTGAACTTTTGTATTGGGAAAGTCATCTCCGGTGAACTTTTGTATGGGAAAAGTCATCTCCGGTGAACTTTTGTATGGGAAAAGTCATCTCCGGTGAAGTTTTGTATTGGGAAAGTCATCTCCGGTGAACTTTTGTATTGGGAAAGTCATGCCCGGTGAACTTTTGTATTGGGAAAGTCATGCCCGGTGAACTTTTGTATTGGGAAAGTCATGCCCGGTGAACTTTTGTATGGGAAAAGTCATCTCCGGTGAACTTTTGTATTGGGAAAGTCATCTCCGGTGAACTTTTGTATGGGAAAAGTCATCTCCGGTGAACTTTTGTATTGGGAAAGTCATCTCCGGTGAACTTTTGTATGGGAAAAGTCATCTCCGGTGAACTTTTGTATGGGAAAAGTCATCTCCGGTGAACTTTTGTATTGGGAAAGTCATCTCCGGTGAACTTTTGTATGGGAAAAGTCATCTCCGGTGAACTTTTGTATTGGGAAAGTCATCTCCGGTGAACTTTTGTATGGGAAAAGTCATCTCCGGTGAACTTTTGTATGGGAAAAGTCATCTCCGGTGAACTTTTGTATTGGGAAAGTCATCTCCGGTGAACTTTTGTATTGGGAAAGTCATCTCCGGTGAACTTTTGTATGGGAAAAGTCATCTCCGGTGAACTTTTGTATGGGAAAAGTCATCTCCGGTGAACTTTTGTATTGGGAAAGTCATCTCCGGTGAACTTTTGTATGGGAAAAGTCATCTCGGTGAACTTTTGTATGGGAAAAGTCATCTCCGGTGAACTTTTGTATGGGAAAAGTCATCTCCGGTGAACTTTTGTATTGGGAAAGTCATCTCCGGTGAACTTTTGTATTGGGAAAGTCATCTCCGGTGAACTTTTGTATGGGAAAAGTCATCTCCGGTGAACTTTTGTATTGGGAAAGTCATCTCCGGTGAACTTTTGTATGGGAAAAGTCATCTCCGGTGAACTTTTGTATTGGGAAAGTCATCTCCGGTGAACTTTTGTATGGGAAAAGTCATCTCCGGTGAACTTTTGTATTGGGAAAGTCATCTCCGGTGAACTTTTGTATTGGGAAAGTCATCTCCGGTGAACTTTTGTATGGGAAAAGTCATCTCCGGTGAACTTTTGTATTGGGAAAGTCATCTCCGGTGAACTTTTGTATGGGAAAAGTCATCCCCGGTGAACTTTTGTATTGGGAAAGTCATGCCCGGTGAACTTTTGTATTGGGAAAGTCATGCCCGGTGAACTTTTGTATTGGGAAAGTCATGCCCGGTGAACTTTTGTATTGGGAAAGTCGTGCCCGGTGAACTTTTGTATTGGGAAAGTCATGCCCGGTGAACTTTTGTATTGGGAAAGTCATCTCCGGTGAACTTTTGTATTGGGAAAGTCATCTCCGGTGAACTTTTGTATGGGAAAAGTCATCTCCGGTGAACTTTTGTATTGGGAAAGTCATCTCCGGTGAACTTTTGTATTGGGAAAGTCATCTCCGGTGAACTTTTGTATTGGGAAAGTCATCTCCGGTGAACTTTTGTATTGGGAAAGTCATCTCCGGTGAACTTTTGTATGGGAAAAGTCATCTCCGGTGAACTTTTGTATTGGGAAAGTCATCTCCGGTGAACTTTTGTATGGGAAAAGTCATGCCCGGTGAACTTTTGTATTGGGAAAGTCATCTCCGGTGAACTTTTGTATTGGCAAAGTCATCTCCGATGAACTTTTGTATGGGAAAAGTCATCTCCGGTGAACTTTTGTATTGGGAAAGTCATCTCCGGTGAACTTTTGTATGGGAAAAGTCATCTCCGGTGAACTTTTGTATTGGGAAAGTCATCTCCGGTGAACTTTTGTATTGGGAAAGTCATGCCCGGTGAACTTTTGTATTGGGAAAGTCATGCCCGGTGAACTTTTGTATTGGGAAAGTCATCTCCGGTGAACTTTTGTATTGGGAAAGTCATCTCCGGTGAACTTTTGTATGGGAAAAGTCATCTCCGGTGAACTTTTGTATTGGGAAAGTCATCTCCGGTGAACTTTTGTATGGGAAAAGTCATCTCCGGTGAACTTTTGTATTGGGAAAGTCATCTCCGGTGAACTTTTGTATGGGAAAAGTCATGCCCGGTGAACTTTTGTATTGGGAAAGTCATCTCCGTTGAACTTTTGTATTGGGAAAGTCATCTCCGGTGAACTTTTGTATGGGAAAAGTCATCTCCGGTGAACTTTTGTATTGGGAAAGTCATCTCCGGTGAACTTTTGTATGGGAAAAGTCATCTCCGGTGAACTTTTGTATTTGGAAAGTCATCTCCGGTGAACTTTTGTATTGGGAAAGTCATGCCCGGTGAACTTTTGTATTGGGAAAGTCATGCCCGGTGAACTTTTGTATTGGGAAAGTCATCTCCGGTGAACTTTTGTATTGGGAAAGTCATCTCCGGTGAACTTTTGTATGGGAAAAGTCATCTCCGGTGAACTTTTGTATTGGGAAAGTCATCTCCGGTGAACTTTTGTATGGGAAAAGTCATCTCCGGTGAACTTTTGTATTGGGAAAGTCATCTCCGGTGAACTTTTGTATTGGGAAAGTCATCTCCGGTGAACTTTTGTATTGGGAAAGTCATCTCCGGTGAACTTTTGTATGGGAAAAGTCATCTCCGGTGAACTTTTGTATTGGGAAAGTCATCTCCGGTGAACTTTTGTATTGGGAAAGTCATCTCCGGTGAACTTTTGTATTGGGAAAGTCATCTCCGGTGAACTTTTGTATGGGAAAAGTCATCTCCGGTGAACTTTTGTATTGGGAAAGTCATCTCCGGTGAACTTTTGTATTGGGAAAGTCATCTCCGGTGAACTTTTGTATGGGAAAAGTCATCTCCGGTGAACTTTTGTATTGGGAAAGTCATCTCCGGTGAACTTTTGTATGGGAAAAGTCATCTCCGGTGAACTTTTGTATGGGAAAAGTCATCTCCGGTGAACTTTTGTATTGGGAAAGTCATCTCCGGTGAACTTTTGTATGGGAAAAGTCATCTCCGGTGAACTTTTGTATTGGGAAAGTCATCTCCGGTGAACTTTTGTATTGGGAAAGTCATCTCCGGTGAACTTTTGTATTGGGAAAGTCATGCCCGGTGAACTTTTGTATTGGGAAAGTCATGCCCGGTGAACTTTTGTATGGGAAAAGTCATCTCCGGTGAACTTTTGTATTGGGAAAGTCATCTCCGGTGAACTTTTGTATGGGAAAAGTCATCTCCGGTGAACTTTTGTATTGGGAAAGTCATCTCCGGTGAACTTTTGTATGGGAAAAGTCATCTCCGGTGAACTTTTGTATTGGGAAAGTCATGCCCGGTGAACTTTTGTATTGGGAAAGTCATCTCCGGTGAACTTTTGTATGGGAAAAGTCATCTCCGGTGAACTTTTGTATGGGAAAAGTCATCTCCGGTGAACTTTTGTATTGGGAAAGTCATCTCCGGTGAACTTTTGTATGGGAAAAGTCATCTCCGGTGAACTTTTGTATTGGGAAAGTCATGCCCGGTGAACTTTTGTTTTGGGAAAGTCATGCCCGGTGAACTTTTGTATTGGGAAAGTCATCTCCGGTGAACTTTTGTATGGGAAAAGTCATCTCCGGTGAACTTTTGTATTGGGAAAGTCATCTCCGGTGAACTTTTGTATTGGGAAAGTCATGCCCGGTGAACTTTTATATTGGGAAAGTCATGCCCGGTGAACTTTTGTATTGGGAAAGTCATCTCCGGTGAACTTTTGTATTGGGAAAGTCATGCCCGGTGAACTTTTGTATTGGGAAAGTCATCTCCGGTGAACTTTTGTATTGGGAAAGTCATCTCCGGTGAACTTTTGTATGGGAAAAGTCATCTCCGGTGAACTTTTGTATTGGGAAAGTCATCTCCGGTGAACTTTTGTATGGGAAAAGTCATCTCCGGTGAACTTTTGTATTGGGAAAGTCATCTCCGGTGAACTTTTGTATGGGAAAAGTCATCTCCGGTGAACTTTTGTATTGGAAAAGTCATCTCCGGTGAACTTTTGTATTGGGAAAGTCATCTCCGGTGAACTTTTGTATTGGGAAAGTCATCTCCGGTGAACTTTTGTATGGGAAAAGTCATCTCCGGTGAACTTTTGTATTGGGAAAGTCATCTCCGGTGAACTTTTGTATGGGAAAAGTCATCTCCGGTGAACTTTTGTATTGGGAAAGTCATCTCCGGTGAACTTTTGTATGGGAAAAGTCATCTCCGGTGAACTTTTGTATTGGGAAAGTCATCTCCGGTGAACTTTTGTATTGGGAAAGTCATCTCCGGTGAACTTTTGTATGGGAAAAGTCATCTCCGGTGAACTTTTGTATTGGGAAAGTCATCTCCGGTGAACTTTTGTATGGGAAAAGTCATCTCCGGTGAACTTTTGTATGGGAAAAGTCATCTCCGGTGAACTTTTGTATTGGGAAAGTCATCTCCGGTGAACTTTTGTATTGGGAAAGTCATCTCCGGTGAACTTTTGTATGGGAAAAGTCATCTCCGGTGAACTTTTGTATTGGGAAAGTCATGCCCGGTGAACTTTTGTATTGGGAAAGTCATCTCCGGTGAACTTTTGTATTGGGAAAGTCATGCCCGGTGAACTTTTGTATTGGGAAAGTCATCTCCGGTGAACTTTTGTATTGGGAAAGTCATCTCCGGTGAACTTTTGTATGGGAAAAGTCATCTCCGGTGAACTTTTGTATTGGGAAAGTCATCTCCGGTGAACTTTTGTATGGGAAAAGTCATCTCCGGTGAACTTTTGTATTGGGAAAGTCATCTCCGGTGAACTTTTGTATGGGAAAAGTCATCCCCGGTGAACTTTTGTATTGGGAAAGTCATGCCCGGTGAACTTTTGTATTGGGAAAGTCATCTCCGGTGAACTTTTGTATTGGGAAAGTCATGCCCGGTGAACTTTTGTATTGGGAAAGTCATCTCCGGTGAACTTTTGTATTGGGAAAGTCATCTCCGGTGAACTTTTGTATTGGGAAAGTCATCTCCGGTGAACTTTTGTATGGGAAAAGTCATCTCCGGTGAACTTTTGTATGGGAAAAGTCATCTCCGGTGAACTTTTGTATTGGGAAAGTCATCTCCGGTGAACTTTTGTATGGGAAAAGTCATCCCCGGTGAACTTTTGTATTGGGAAAGTCATGCCCGGTGAACTTTTGTATTGGGAAAGTCATGCCCGGTGAACTTTTGTATTGGGAAAGTCATGCCCGGTGAACTTTTGTATTGGGAAAGTCGTGCCCGGTGAACTTTTGTATTGGGAAAGTCATGCCCGGTGAACTTTTGTATTGGGAAAGTCATCTCCGGTGAACTTTTGTATTGGGAAAGTCATCTCCGGTGAACTTTTGTATGGGAAAAGTCATCTCCGGTGAACTTTTGTATTGGGAAAGTCATCTCCGGTGAACTTTTGTATTGGGAAAGTCATCTCCGGTGAACTTTTGTATTGGGAAAGTCATCTCCGGTGAACTTTTGTATGGGAAAAGTCATCTCCGGTGAACTTTTGTATTGGGAAAGTCATCTCCGGTGAACTTTTGTATTGGGAAAGTCATCTCCGGTGAACTTTTGTATGGGAAAAGTCATCTCCGGTGAACTTTTGTATTGGGAAAGTCATCTCCGGTGAACTTTTGTATGGGAAAAGTCATCTCCGGTGAACTTTTGTATGGGAAAAGTCATCTCCGGTGAACTTTTGTATTGGGAAAGTCATCTCCGGTGAACTTTTGTATGGGAAAAGTCATCTCCGGTGAACTTTTGTATTGGGAAAGTCATCTCCGGTGAACTTTTGTATTGGGAAAGTCATCTCCGGTGAACTTTTGTATTGGGAAAGTCATGCCCGGTGAACTTTTATATTGGGAAAGTCATGCCCGGTGAACTTTTGTTTTGGGAAAGTCATGCCCGGTGAACTTTTGTATTGGGAAAGTCATCTCCGGTGAACTTTTGTATGGGAAAAGTCATCTCCGGTGAACTTTTGTATTGGGAAAGTCTTCTCCGGTGAACTTTTGTATTGGGAAAGTCATGCCGGGTGAACTTTTATATTGGGAAAGTCATGCCCGGTGAACTTTTGTATTGGGAAAGTCATCTCCGGTGAACTTTTGTATTGGGAAAGTCATGCCCGGTGAACTTTTCTATTGGGAAAGTCATCTCCGGTGAACTTTTGTATTGGGAAAGTCATCTCCGGTGAACTTTTGTATGGGAAAAGTCATCTCCGGTGAACTTTTGTATTGGGAAAGTCATCTCCGGTGAACTTTTGTATGGGAAAAGTCATCTCCGGTGAACTTTTGTATTGGGAAAGTCATCTCCGGTGAACTTTTGTATGGGAAAAGTCATGCCCGGTGAACTTTTGTATTGGGAAAGTCATCTCCGGTGAACTTTTGTATTGGCAAAGTCATCTCCGATGAACTTTTGTATGAGAAAAGTCATCTCCGGTGAACTTTTGTATTGGGAAAGTCATCTCCGGTGAACTTCTGTATGGGAAAAGTCATCTCCGGTGAACTTTTGTATTGGGAAAGTCATCTCCGGTGAACTTTTGTATTGGGAAAGTCATGCCCGGTGAACTTTTGTATTGGGAAAGTCATGCCCGGTGAACTTTTGTATTGGGAAAGTCATCTCCGGTGAACTTTTGTATTGGGAAAGTCATCTCCGGTGAACTTTTGTATGGGAAAAGTCATCTCCGGTGAACTTTTGTATTGGGAAAGTCATCTCCGGTGAACTTTTGTATGGGAAAAGTCATCTCCGGTGAACTTTTGTATTGGGAAAGTCATCTCCGGTGAACTTTTGTATGGGAAAAGTCATGCCCGGTGAACTTTTGTATTGGGAAAGTCATCTCCGTTGAAATTTTGTATTGGGAAAGTCATCTCCGGTGAACTTTTGTATGGGAAAAGTCATCTCCGGTGAACTTTTGTATTGGGAAAGTCATCTCCGGTGAACTTTTGTATGGGAAAAGTCATCTCCGGTGAACTTTTGTATTGGGAAAGTCATCTCCGGTGAACTTTTGTATTGGGAAAGTCATGCCCGGTGAACTTTTGTATTGGGAAAGTCATGCCCGGTGAACTTTTGTATTGGGAAAGTCATCTCCGGTGAACTTTTGTATTGGGAAAGTCATCTCCGGTGAACTTTTGGATGGGAAAAGTCATCTCCGGTGAACTTTTGTATTGGGAAAGTCATCTCCGGTGAACTTTTGTATGGGAAAAGTCATCTCCGGTGAACTTTTGTATTGGGAAAGTCATGCCCGGTGAACTTTTGTATTGGGAAAGTCATCTCCGGTGAACTTTTGTATTGGGAAAGTCATCTCCGGTGAACTTTTGTATGGGAAAAGTCATCTCCGGTGAACTTTTGTATTGGGAAAGTCATCTCCGGTGAACTTTTGTATTGGGAAAGTCATCTCCGGTGAACTTTTGTATTGGGAAAGTCATCTCCGGTGAACTTTTGTATGGGAAAAGTCATCTCCGGTGAACTTTTGTATTGGGAAAGTCATCTCCGGTGAACTTTTGTATGGGAAAAGTCATCTCCGGTGAACTTTTGTATTGGGAAAGTCATCTCCGGTGAACTTTTGTATGGGAAAAGTCATCTCCGGTGAACTTTTGTATGGGAAAAGTCATCTCCGGTGAACTTTTGTATTGGGAAAGTCATCTCCGGTGAACTTTTGTATGGGAAAAGTCATCTCCGGTGAACTTTTGTATTGGGAAAGTCATCTCCGGTGAACTTTTGTATTGGGAAAGTCATCTCCGGTGAACTTTTGTATTGGGAAAGTCATGCCCGGTGAACTTTTGTATTGGGAAAGTCATGCCCGGTGAACTTTTGTATGGGAAAAGTCATCTCCGGTGAACTTTTGTATGGGAAAAGTCATCTCCGGTGAACTTTTGTATGGGAAAAGTCATCTCCGGTGAACTTTTGTATTGGGAAAGTCATCTCCGGTGAACTTTTGTATGTGAAAAGTCATCTCCGGTGAACTTTTGTATTGGGAAAGTCATGCCCGGTGAACTTTTGTATTGGGAAAGTCATCTCCGGGGAACTTTTGTATGGGAAAAGTCATCTCCGGTGAACTTTTGTATGGGAAAAGTCATCTCCGGTGAACTTTTGTATTGGGAAAGTCATCTCCGGTGAACTTTTGTATGGGAAAAGTCATCTCCGGTGAACTTTTGTATTGGGAAAGTCATGCCCGGTGAACTTTTGTTTTGGGAAAGTCATGCCCGGTGAACTTTTGTATTGGGAAAGTCATCTCCGGTGAACTTTTGTATGGGAAAAGTCATCTCCGGTGAACTTTTGTATTGGGAAAGTCATCTCCGGTGAACTTTTGTATTGGGAAAGTCATGCCCGGTGAACTTTTATATTGGGAAAGTCATGCCCGGTGAACTTTTGTATTGGGAAAGTCATCTCCGGTGAACTTTTGTATTGGGAAAGTCATGCCCGGTGAACTTTTGTATTGGGAAAGTCATCTCCGGTGAACTTTTGTATTGGGAAAGTCATCTCCGGTGAACTTTTGTATGGGAAAAGTCATCTCCGGTGAACTTTTGTATTGGGAAAGTCATCTCCGGTGAACTTTTGTATGGGAAAAGTCATCTCCGGTGAACTTTTGTATTGGGAAAGTCATCTCCGGTGAACTTTTGTATGGGAAAAGTCATCTCCGGTGAACTTTTGTATTGAAAAAGTCATCTCCGGTGAACTTTTGTATTGGGAAAGTCATCTCCGGTGAACTTTTGTATTGGGAAAGTCATCTCCGGTGAACTTTTGTATGGGAAAAGTCATCTCCGGTGAACTTTTGTATTGGGAAAGTCATCTCCGGTGAACTTTTGTATGGGAAAAGTCATCTCCGGTGAACTTTTGTATTGGGAAAGTCATCTCCGGTGAACTTTTGTATGGGAAAAGTCATCTCCGGTGAACTTTTGTATTGGGAAAGTCATCTCCGGTGAACTTTTGTATTGGGAAAGTCATCTCCGGTGAACTTTTGTATGGGAAAAGTCATCTCCGGTGAACTTTTGTATTGGGAAAGTCATCTCCGGTGAACTTTTGTATGGGAAAAGTCATCTCCGGTGAACTTTTGTATGGGAAAAGTCATCTCCGGTGAACTTTTGTATTGGGAAAGTCATCTCCGGTGAACTTTTGTATTGGGAAAGTCATCTCCGGTGAACTTTTGTATGGGAAAAGTCATCTCCGGTGAACTTTTGTATTGGGAAAGTCATGCCCGGTGAACTTTTGTATTGGGAAAGTCATCTCCGGTGAACTTTTGTATTGGGAAAGTCATGCCCGGTGAACTTTTGTATTGGGAAAGTCATCTCCGGTGAACTTTTGTATTGGGAAAGTCATCTCCGGTGAACTTTTGTATGGGAAAAGTCATCTCCGGTGAACTTTTGTATTGGGAAAGTCATCTCCGGTGAACTTTTGTATGGGAAAAGTCATCTCCGGTGAACTTTTGTATTGGGAAAGTCATCTCCGGTGAACTTTTGTATTGGGAAAGTCATCTCCGGTGAACTTTTGTATGGGAAAAGTCATCTCCGGTGAACTTTTGTATTGGGAAAGTCATCTCCGGTGAACTTTTGTATGGGAAAAGTCATCTCCGGTGAACTTTTGTATTGGGAAAGTCATGCCCGGTGAACTTTTGTATTGGGAAAGTCATGCCCGGTGAACTTTTGTATTGGGAAAGTCATCTCCGGTGAACTTTTGTATTGGGAAAGTCATGCCAGGTGAACTTTTATATTGGGAAAGTCATGCCCGGTGAACTTTTGTTTTGGGAAAGTCATGCCCGGTGAACTTTTGTATTGGGAAAGTCATCTCCGGTGAACTTTTGTATTGGGAAAGTCATGCCCGGTGAACTTTTGTATTGGGAAAGTCATCTCCGGTGAACTTTTGTATTGGGAAAGTCATCTCCGGTGAACTTTTGTATGGGAAAAGTCATCTCCGGTGAACTTTTGTATTGGGAAAGTCATGCCCGGTGAACTTTTATATTGTGAAAGTCATCTCCGGTGAACTTTTGTATTGGGCAAGTCGTGCCCGGTGAACTTTTGTATTGGGAAAGTCATGCCCGGCGAACTTTTGTATTGGGAAAGTCATGCCCGGTGAACTTTTGTATTGGGAAAGTCATGCCCGGTGAACTTTTGTATTGGGAAAGTCATGCCCGGTGAACTTTTGTATTGGGAAAGTCATCTCCTGTGAACTTTTATATTGGAAAAGTCATGCCCGGTGAACTTTTGTATTGGGAAAGTCATGCCCGGTGAACTACTGTATTGGGAAAGTCATGCCCGGTGAACTTTTGTATTGGGAAAGTCATGCCCGGTGAACTTTTGTATTGGGAAAGTCATCTCCGGTGAACTTTTGTATTGGGAAAGTCATCTCCGGTGAACTTTTGTATGGGAAAAGTCATCTCCGGTGAACTTTTGTATTGGGAAAGTCATCTCCGGTGAACTTTTGTATGGGAAAAGTCATCTCCGGTGAACTTTTGTATTGGGAAAGTCATCTCCGGTGAACTTTTGTATGGGAAAAGTCATCTCCGGTGAACTTTTGTATTGGGAAAGTCATCTCCGGTGAACTTTTGTATGGGAAAAGTCATGCCCGGTGAACTTTTGTATTGGGAAAGTCATCTCCGGTGAACTTTTGTATTGGGAAAGTCATCTCCGGTGAACTTTTGTATGGGAAAAGTCATCTCCGGTGAACTTTTGTATTGGGAAAGTCATCTCCGGTGAACTTTTGTATGGGAAAAGTCATCTCCGGTGAACTTTTGTATTGGGAAAGTCATCTCCGGTGAACTTTTGTATGGGAAAAGTCATCTCCGGTGAACTTTTGTATTGGGAAAGTCATCTCCGGTGAACTTTTGTATTGGGAAAGTCATCTCCGGTGAACTTTTGTATGGGAAAAGTCATCTCCGGTGAACTTTTGTATTGAGAAAGTCATCTCCGGTGAACTTTTGTATTGGGAAAGTCATGCCCGGTGAACTTTTGTATGGGAAAAGTCATCTCCGGTGAACTTTTGTATGGGAAAAGTCATCTCCGGTGAACTTTTGTATTGGGAAAGTCATCTCCGGTGAACTTTTGTATTGGGAAAGTCATGCCCGGTGAACTTTTGTATTGGGAAAGTCATGCCCGGTGAACTTTTGTATTGGGAAAGTCATGCCCGGTGAACTTTTGTATTGGGAAAGTCATGCCCGGTGAACTTTTGTATGGGAAAAGTCATCTCCGGTGAACTTTTGTATTGGGAAAGTCATGCCCGGTGAACTTTTATATTGGGAAAGTCATGCCCGGTGAACTTTTGTTTTGGGAAAGTCATGCCCGGTGAACTTTTGTATTGGGAAAGTCATCTCCGGTGAACTTTTGTATTGGGAAAGTTATGCCCGGTGAACTTTTGTATTGGGAAAGTCATCTCCGGTGAACTTTTGTATTGGGAAAGTCATCTCCGGTGAACTTTTGTATGGGAAAAGTCATCTCCGGTGAACTTTTGTATTGGGAAAGTCATCTCCGGTGAACTTTTGTATGGGAAAAGTCATCTCCGGTGAACTTTTGTATTGGGAAAGTCACCTCCGGTGAACGTTTGTATGGGAAAAGTCATCTCCGGTGAACTTTTGTATTGGGAAAGTCATCTCCGGTGAACTTTTGTATTGGGAAAGTCATCTCCGGTGAACTTTTGTATGGGAAAAGTCATCTCCGGTGAACTTTTGTATTGGGAAAGTCATCTCCGGTGAACTTTTGTATTGGGAAAGTCATCTCCGGTGAACTTTTGTATTGGGAAAGTCATCTCCGGTGAACTTTTGTATGGGAAAAGTCATCTCCGGTGAACTTTTGTATTGGGAAAGTCATCTCCGGTGAACTTTTGTATTGGGAAAGTCATCTCCGGTGAACTTTTGTATTGGGAAAGTCATCTCCGGTGAACTTTTGTATGGGAAAAGTCATCTCCGGTGAACTTTTGTATTGGGAAAGTCATCTCCGGTGAACTTTTGTATTGGGAAAGTCATCTCCGGTGAACTTTTGTATTGGGAAAGTCATCTCCGGTGAACTTTTGTATAGGAAAAGTCATCATCGGTGAACTTTTGTATTGGGAAAGTCATCTCCGGTGAACTTTTGTATGGGAAAAGTCATCTCCGGTGAACTTTTGTATTGGGAAAGTCATCTCCGGTGAACTTTTGTATTGGGAAAGTCATCTCCGGTGAACTTTTGTATGGGAAAAGTCATCTCCGGTGAACTTTTGTATTGGGAAGGTCATCTCCGGTGAACTTTTGTATGGGAAAAGTCATCTCCGGTGAACTTTTGTATTGGGAAAGTCATGCTCGGTGAACTTTTGTATTGGGAAAGTCATGCCCGGTGAACTTTTGTATTGGGAAAGTCATCTCCGGTGAACTTTTGTATTGGGAAAGTCATGCCCGGTGAACTTTTATATTGGGAAAGTCATCTCCGGTGAACTTTTGTATTGGGAAAGTCATCTCCGGTGAACTTTTGTATGGGAAAAGTCATCTCCGGTGAACTTTTGTATGGGAAAAGTCATCTCCGGTGAACTTTTGTATTGGGAAAGTCATCTCCGGTGAACTTTTGTATGGGAAAAGTCATCTCCGGTGAACTTTTGTATTGGGAAAGTCATCTCCGGTGAACTTTTATATGGGAAAAGTCATCTCCGGTGAACTTTTGTATTGGGAAAGTCATCTCCGGTGAACTTTTGTATTGGGAAAGTCATCTCCGGTGAACTTTTGTATTGGGAAAGTCATCTCCGGTGAACTTTTGTATTGGGAAAGTCATCTCCGGTGAACTTTTGTATGGGAAAAGTCATCTCCGGTGAACTTTTGTATGGGAAAAGTCATCTCCGGTGAACTTTTGTATTGGGAAAGTCATGCCCGGTAAACTTTTGTATTGGGAAAGTCATCTCCGGTGAACTTTTGTATTGGGAAAGTCATCTCCGGTGAACTTTTGTGTTGGGAAAGTCATGCCCGGTGAACTTTTATATTGGGAAAGTCATGCCCGGTGAACTTTTGTTTTGGGAAAGTCATGCCCGGTGAACTTTTGTATTGGGAAAGTCATCTCCGGTGAACTTTTGTATTGGGAAAGTCATGCCCGGTGAACTTTTGTATTGGGAAAGTCATCTCCGGTGAACTTTTGTATTGGGAAAGTTATCTCCGGTGAACTTTTGTATGGGAAAAGTCATCTCCGGTGAACTTTTGTATTGGGAAAGTCATCTCCGGTGAACTTTTGTATGGGAAAAGTCATCTCCGGTGAACTTTTGTATTGGGAAAGTCATGCCCGGTGAACTTTTGTATTGGGAAAGTCATCTCCGGTGAACTTTTGTATTGGGAAAGTCATCTCCGGTGAACTTTTGTATTGGGAAAGTCATCTCCGGTGAACTTTTGTATGGGAAAAGTCATCTCCGGTGAACTTTTGTATTGGGAAAGTCATCTCCGGTGAACTTTTGTATTGGGAAAGTCATCTCCGGTGAACTTTTGTATGGGAAAAGTCATCTCCGGTGAACTTTTGTATTGGGAAAGTCATCTCCGGTGAACTTTTGTATGGGAAAAGTCATATCCGGTGAACTTTTGTATGGGAAAAGTCATCTCCGGTGAACTTTTGTATTGGGAAAGTCATGCCCGGTGAACTTTTGTATTGGGAAAGTCATGCCCGGTGAACTTTTGTATTGGGAAAGTCATGCCCGGTGAACTTTTGTATTGGGAAAGTCGTGCCCGGTGAACTTTTGTATTGGGAAAGTCATGCCCGGTGAACTTTTGTATTGGGAAAGTCATCTCCGGTGAACTTTTGTATTGGGAAAGTCATCTCCGGTGAACTTTTGTATTGGGAAAAGTCATCTCCGGTGAACTTTTGTATTGGGAAAGTCATCTCCGGTGAACTTTTGTATGGGAAAAGTCATCTCCGGTGAACTTTTGTATGGGAAAAGTCATCTCCGATGAACTTTTGTATTGGGAAAGTCATCTCCGGTGAACTTTTGTATGGGAAAAGTCATCTCCGGTGAACTTTTGTATTGGGAAAGTCATCTCCGGTGAACTTTTGTATGGGAAAAGTCATCTCCGGTGAACTTTTGTATTGGGAAAGTCATGCCCGGTGAACTTTTGTATTGGGAAAGTCATGCCCGGTGAACTTTTGTATTGGGAAAGTCATGCCCGGTGAACTTTTGTATTGGGAAAGTCGTGCCCGGTGAACTTTTGTATTAAGAAAGTCATGCCCGGTGAACTTTTGTATTGGGAAAGTCATGCCCGGTGAACTTTTGTATTGGTAAAGTCATGCCCGGTGAACTTTTGTATGGGAAAAGTCATCTCCGGTGAACTTTTGTATTGGGAAAGTCATCTCCGGTGAACTTTTGTATGGGAAAAGTCATCTCCGGTGAACTTTTGTATTGGGAAAGTCATCTCCGGTGAACTTTTGTATGGGAAAAGTCATCTCCGGTGAACTTTTGTATTGGGAAAGTCATCTCCGGTGAACTTTTGTATGGGAAAAGTCATCTCCGGTGAACTTTTGTATTGGGAAAGTCATCTCCGGTGAACTTTTGTATGGGAAAAGTCATCTCCGGTGAACTTTTGTATTGGGAAAGTCATGCCCGGTGAACTTTTGTATTGGGAAAGTCATGCCCGGTGAACTTTTGTATTGGGAAAGTCATGCCCGGTGAACTTTTGTATTGGGAAAGTCGTGCCCGGTGAACTTTTGTATTGGGAAAGTCATGCCCGGTGAACTTTTGTATTGGGAAAGTCATGCCCGGTGAACTTTTGTATTGGGAAAGTCATGCCCGGTGAACTTTTGTATGGGAAAAGTCATCTCCGGTGAACTTTTGTATGGGAAAAGTCATCTCCGGTGAACTTTTGTATGGGAAAAGTCATCTCCGGTGAACTTTTGTATGGGAAAAGTCATCTCCTGTGAACTTTTGTATTGGGAAAGTCATCTCCGGTGAACTTTTGTATTGGGAAAGTCATCTCCGGTGAACTTTTGTATGGGAAAAGTCATCTCCGGTGAACTTTTGTATTGGGAAAGTCATCTCCGGTGAACTTTTGTATGGGAAAAGTCATCTCCGGTGAACTTTTGTATTGGGAAAGTCATCTCCGGTGAACTTTTGTATGGGAAAAGTCATCTCCGGTGAACTTTTGTATTGGGAAAGTCATCTCCGGTGAACTTTTGTATTGGGAAAGTCATCTCCGGTGAACTTTTGTATGGGAAAAGTCATCTCCGGTGAACTTTTGTATTGGGAAAGTCATCTCCGGTGAACTTTTGTATGGGAAAAGTCATCTCCGGTGAACTTTTGTATTGGGAAAGTCATCTCCGGTGAACTTTTGTATGGGAAAAGTCATCTCCGGTGAACTTTTGTATTGGGAAAGTCATCTCCGGTGAACTTTTGTATTGGGAAAGTCATCTCCGGTGAACTTTTGAATGGGTAAAGTCATCTCCGGTGAACTTTTGTATTGGGAAAGTCATCTCCGGTGAACTTTTGTATTGGGAAAGTCATGCCCGGTGAACTTTTGTATGGGAAAAGTCATCTCCGGTGAACTTTTGTATTGGGAAAGTCATCTCCGGTGAACTTTTGTATGGGAAAAGTCATCTCCGGTGAACTTTTGTATTGGGAAAGTCATCTCCGGTGAACTTTTATATTGGGAAAGTCATCTCCGGTGAACTTTTGTATTGGGAAAGTCGTGCCCGGTGAACTTTTGTATTGGGAAAGTCATGCCCGGTGAACTTTTATATTGGGAAAGTCATGCCCGGTGAACTTTTATATTGGGAAAAGTCATCTCCGGTGAACTTTTGTATTGGGAAAGTCATCTCCGGTGAACTTTTGTATTTGGAAAGTCATCTCCGGTGAACTTTTGTATGGGAAAAGTCATCTCCGGTGAACTTTTGTATTGGGAAAGTCATCTCCGGTGAACTTTTGTATTGGGAAAGTCATGCCCGGTGAACTTTTGTATGGGAAAAGTCATCTCCGGTGAACTTTTGTATTGGGAAAGTCATCTCCGGTGAACTTTTGTATGGGAAAAGTCATCTCCGGTGAACTTTTGTATTGGGAAAGTCATCTCCGGTGAACTTTTATATTGGGAAAGTCATCTCCGGTGAACTTTTGTATTGGGAAAGTCGTGCCCGGTGAACTTTTGTATTGGGAAAGTCATGCCCGGTGAACTTTTATATTGGGAAAGTCATGCCCGGTGAACTTTTATATTGGGAAAAGTCATCTCCGGTGAACTTTTGTATTGGGAAAGTCATCTCCGGTGAACTTTTGTATGGGAAAAGTCATCTCCGGTGAACTTTTGTATTGGGAAAGTCATCTCCGGTGAACTTTTGTATTGGGAAAGTCATCTCCGGTGAACTTTTGTATGGGAAAAGTCATCTCCGGTGAACTTTTGTATTGGGAAAGTCATCTCCGGTGAACTTTTGTATTGGGAAAGTCATGCCCGGTGAACTTTTGTATGGGAAAAGTCATCTCCGGTGAACTTTTGTATTGGGAAAGTCATGCCCGGTGAACTTTTGTATTGGGAAAGTCATCTCCGGTGAACTTTTGTATGGGAAAAGTCATCTCCGGTGAACTTTTGTATTGGGAAAGTCATCTCCGGTGAACTTTTGTATGGGAAAAGTCATCTCCGGTGAACTTTTGTATTGGGAAAGTCATCTCCGGTGAACTTTTGTATGGGAAAAGTCATCTCCGGTGAACTTTTGTATTGGGAAAGTCATCTCCGGTGAACTTTTGTATTGGGAAAGTCATCTCCGGTGAACTTTTGTATGGGAAAAGTCATCTCCGGTGAACTTTTGTATTGGGAAAGTCATCTCCGGTGAACTTTTGTATTGGGAAAAGTCATCTCCGGTGAACTTTTGTATTGGGAAAGTCATCTCCGGTGAACTTTTGTATTGGGAAAGTCATCTCCGGTGAACTTTTGTATTGGGAAAGTCATGCCCGGTGAACTTTTATATTGGGAAAGTCATCTCCGGTGAACTTTTGTATTGGGAAAGTAGTGCCCGGTGAACTTTTGTATTGGGAAAGTCATGCCCGGTGAACTTTTGTATTGGGAAAGTCATCTCCGGTGAACTTTTGTATTGGGAAAGTCATGCCCGGTGAACTTTTATATTGGGAAAGTCATGCCCGGTGAACTTTTGTATTGGGAAAGTCATGCCCGGTGAACTTCTGTATTGGGAAAGTCATGCCCGGTGAACTTTTGTATTGGGAAAGTCATGCCCGGTGAACTTTTGTATTGGGAAAGTCATGCCCGGTGAACTTTTGTATTGGGAAAGTCATGCCCGGTGAACTTTTGTATTGGGAAAGTCATCTCCGGTGAACTTTTGTATTGGGAAAGTCATGCCCGGTGAACTTTTGTATTGGGAAAGTCATGCCCGGTGAACTTTTGTATTGGGAAAGTCATGCCCGGTGAACTTTTGTATTGGGAAAGTCATCTCCGGTGAACTTTTGTATTGGGAAAGTCATGCCCGGTGAACTTTTGTTTTGGGAAAGTCATGCCCGGTGAACTTTTGTATTGGGAAAGTCATCTCCGGTGAACTTTTGTATGGGAAAAGTCATCTCCGGTGAACTTTTGTATTGGGAAAGTCATCTCCGGTGAACTTTTGTATTGGGAAAGTCATGCCCGGTGAACTTTTATATTGGGAAAGTCATCTCCGGTGAACTTTTGTATTGGGAAAGTCATCTCCGGTGAACTTTTGTATGGGAAAAGTCATCTCCGGTGAACTTTTGTATTGGGAAAGTCATCTCCGGTGAACTTTTGTATGGGAAAAGTCATCTCCGGTGAACTTTTGTATTGGGAAAGTCATCTCCGGTGAACTTTTGTATTGGGAAAGTCGTGCCCGGTGAACTTTTGTATTGGGAAAGTCATCTCCGGTGAACTTTTGTATGGGAAAGTCATCTCCGGTGAACTTTTGTATTGGGAAAGTCATGCCCGGTGAACTTTTGTATTGGGAAAGTCGTGCCCGGTGAACTTTTGTATTGGGAAAGTCATCTCCGGTGAACTTTTGTATGGGAAAGTCATCTCCGGTGAACTTTTGTATTGGGAAAGTCATGCCCGGTGAACTTTTGTATTGGGAAAGTCATGCCCGGTGAACTTTTATATTGGGAAAGTCATCTCCGGTGAACTTTTGTATTGGGAAAGACATCTCCGGTGAACTTTTGTATGGGAAAAGTCATCTCCGGTGAACTTTTGTATTGGGAAAGTCATCTCCGGTGAACTTTTGTATTGGGAAAGTCATCTCCGGTGAACTTTTGTATTGGGAAAGTCATGCCCGGTGAACTTTTGTTTTGGGAAAGTCATGCCCGGTGAACTTTTGTATGGGAAAAGTCATCTCCGGTGAACTTTTGTATTGGGAAAGTCATCTCCGGTGAACTTTTGTATTGGGAAAGTCATCTCCGGTGAACTTTTGTATTGGGAAAGTCATCTCCGGTGAACTTTTGTATGGGAAAAGTCATCTCCGGTGAACTTTTGTATTGGGAAAGTCATCTCCGGTGAACTTTTGTATGGGAAAGTCATCTCCGGTGAACTTTTGTATTGGGAAAGTCATCTCCGGTGAACTTTTGTATTGGGAAAGTCATGCCCGGTGAACTTTTGTATTGGGAAAGTCATGCCCGGTGAACTTTTGTATTGGGAAAGTCATGCCCGGTGAACTTTTGTATTGGGAAAGTCATGCCCGGTGAACTTTTATATTGGGAAAGTCATCTCCGGTGAACTTTTGTATGGGAAAAGTCATCTCCGGTGAACTTTTGTATTGGGAAAGTCATCTCCGGTGAACTTTTGTATTGGGAAAGTCATCTCCGGTGAACTTTTGTATGGGAAAAGTCATCTCCGGTGAACTTTTGTATTGGGAAAGTCATCTCCGGTGAACTTTTGTATTGGGAAAGTCATCTCCGGTGAACTTTTGTATTGGGAAAGTCATCTCCGGTGAACTTTTGTATGGGAAAAGTCATCTCCGGTGAACTTTTGTATTGGGAAAGTCATGCCCGGTGAAATCTCCGGTGAACTTTTGTATGGGAAAAGTCATCTCCGGTGAACTTTTGTATTGGGAAAGTCATCTCCGGTGAACTTTTGTATTGGGAAAGTCATCTCCGGTGAACTTTTGTATTGGGAAAGTCATCTCCGGTGAACTTTTGTATGGGAAAGTCATCTCCGGTGAACTTTTGTATTGGGAAAGTCATCTCCGGTGAACTTTTGTATTGGGAAAGTCATCTCCGGTGAACTTTTGTATGGGAAAAGTCATGCCCGGTGAACTTTTGTATTGGGAAAGTCATGCCCGGTGAACTTTTGTATTGGGAAAGTCATCTCCGGTGAACTTTTGTATTGGGAAAGTCATGCCCGGTGAACTTTTGTATGGGAAAAGTCATCTCCGGTGAACTTTTGTATTGGGAAAGTCATCTCCGGTGAACTTTTGTATTGGGAAAGTCATCTCCGGTGAACTTTTGTATGGGAAAAGTCATCTCCGGTGAACTTTTGTATTGGGAAAGTCATCTCCGGTGAACTTTTGTATGGGAAAAGTCATCTCCGGTGAACTTTTGTATTGGGAAAGTCATCTCCGGTGAACTTTTGTATTGGGAAAGTCATCTCCGGTGAACTTTTGTATTGGGAAAGTCATGCCCGGTGAACTTTTGTTTTGGGAAAGTCATGCCCGGTGAACTTTTGTATTGGGAAAGTCATCTCCGGTGAACTTTTGTATGGGAAAAGTCATCTCCGGTGAACTTTTGTATGGGAAAAGTCATCTCCGGTGAACTTTTGTATTGGGAAAGTCATCTCCGGTGAACTTTTGTATGGGAAAGTCATCTCCGGTGAACTTTTGTATGGGAAAAGTCATCTCCGGTGAACTTTTGTATTGGGAAAGTCATCTCCGGTGAACTTTTGTATTGGGAAAGTCATCTCCGGTGAACTTTTGTATGGGAAAAGTCATCTCCGGTGAACTTTTGTATGGGAAAAGTCATCTCCGGTGAACTTTTGTATGGGAAAAGTCATCTCCGGTGAACTTTTGTATTGGGAAAGTCATGCCCGGTGAACTTTTGTATTGGGAAAGTCATGCCCGGTGAACTTTTATATTGGGAAAGTCATCTCCGGTGAACTTTTGTATTGGGAAAGTCATCTCCGGTGAACTTTTGTATGGGAAAAGTCATCTCCGGTGAACTTTTGTATTGGGAAAGTCATCTCCGGTGAACTTTTGTATGGGAAAGTCATCTCCGGTGAACTTTTGTATGGGAAAAGTCATCTCCGGTGAACTTTTGTATGGGAAAAGTCATCTCCGGTGAACTTTTGTATTGGGAAAGTCATCTCCGGTGAACTTTTGTATTGGGAAAGTCATCTCCGGTGAACTTTTGTATGGGAAAAGTCATCTCCGGTGAACTTTTGTATTGGGAAAGTCATCTCCGGTGAACTTTTGTATGGGAAAAGTCATCTCCGGTGAACTTTTGTATTGGGAAAGTCATCTCCGGTGAACTTTTGTATGGGAAAAGTCATCTCCGGTGAACTTTTGTATTGGGAAAGTCATCTCCGGTGAACTTTTGTATTGGGAAAGTCATCTCCGGTGAACATTTGTATGGGAAAAGTCATCTCCGGTGAACTTTTGTATTGGGAAAGTCATCTCCGGTGAACTTTTGTATGGGAAAAGTCATCTCCGGTGAACTTTTGTATGGGAAAAGTCATCTCCGGTGAACTTTTGTATTGGGAAAGTCATCTCCGGTGAACTTTTGTATTGGGAAAGTCATCTCATTTTGTATGGGAAAAGTCATCTCCGGTGAACTTTTGTATTGGGAAAGTCATCTCCGGTGAACTTTTGTATTGGGAAAGTCATCTCCGGTGAACTTTTGTATGGGAAAAGTCATCTCCGGTGAACTTTTGTATTGGGAAAGTCATCTCCGGTGAACTTTTGTATGGGAAAAGTCATCTCCGGTGAACTTTTGTATTGGGAAAGTCATCTCCGGTGAACTTTTGTATGGGAAAAGTCATCTCCGGTGAACTTTTGTATTGGGAAAGTCATCTCCGGTGAACTTTTGTATGGGAAAAGTCATCTCCGGTGAACTTTTGTATTGGGAAAGTCATGCCCGGTGAACTTTTGTATTGGGAAAGTCATGCCCGGTGAACTTTTGTATTGGGAAAGTCATGCCCGGTGAACTTTTGTATTGGGAAAGTCGTGCCCGGTGAACTTTTGTATTGGAAAAGTCATCTCCGGTGAACTTTTGTATTGGGAAAGTCATCTCCGGTGAACTTTTGTATTGGGAAAGTCATCTCCGCTGAACTTTTGTATGGGAAAAATCATCTCCGGTGAACTTTTGTATGGGAAAAGTCATCTCCGGTGAACTTTTGTATTGGGAAAGTCATCTCCGGTGAACTTTTGTATGGGAAAAGTCATCTCCGGTGAACTTTTGTATTGGGAAAGTCATCTCCGGTGAACTTTTGTATTGGGAAAGTCGTGCCCGGTGAACTTTTGTATTGGGAAAGTCATGCCCGGTGAACTTTTATATTGGGAAAGTCATCTCCGGTGAACTTTTGTATTGGGAAATTCGTGCCCGGTGAACTTTTGTATTGGGAAAGTCATGCCCGGTGAACTTTTATATTGGGAAAGTCATCTCCGGTGAACTTTTGTATTGGGAAAGTCGTGCCCGGTGAACTTTTGTATTGGGAAAGTCATCTCCGGTGAACTTTTGTATGGGAAAGTCATCTCCGGTGAACTTTTGTATTGGGAAAGTCATGCCCGGTGAACTTTTGTATTGGGAAAGTCATGCCCGGTGAACTTTTATATTGGGAAAGTCATCTCCGGTGAACTTTTGTATTGGGAAAGTCATCTCCGGTGAACTTTTGTATGGGAAAAGTCATCTCCGGTGAACTTTTGTATTGGGAAAGTCATCTCCGGTGAACTTTTGTATGGGAAAAGTCATCTCCGGTGAACTTTTGTATTGGGAAAGTCATGCCCGGTGAACTTTTGTATTGGGAAAGTCATGCCCGGTGAACTTTTGTATTGGGAAAGTCATGCCCGGTGAACTTTTGTATTGGGAAAGTCGTGCCCGGTGAACTTTTGTATTGGGAAAGTCATGCCCGGTGAACTTTTGTATTGGGAAAGTCATCTCCGGTGAACTTTTGTATTGGGAAAGTCATCTCCGGTGAACTTTTGTATGGGAAAAGTCATCTCCGGTGAACTTTTGTATTGGGAAAGTCATCTCCGGTGAACTTTTGTATGGGAAAAGTCATCTCCGGTGAACTTTTGTATGGGAAAAGTCATCTCCGGTGAACTTTTGTATTGGGAAAGTCATCTCCGGTGAACTTTTGTATGGGAAAAGTCATCTCCGGTGAACTTTTGTATTGAGAAAGTCATCTCCGGTGAACTTTTGTATGGGAAAAGTCATCTCCGGTGAACTTTTGTATTGGGAAAGTCATCTCCGGTGAACTTTTGTATTGGGAAAGTCATCTCCGGTGAACTTTTGTATGGGAAAAGTCATCTCCGGTGAACTTTTGTATTGGGAAAGTCATCTCCGGTGAACTTTTGTATTGGGAAAGTCATGCCCGGTGAACTTTTGTATGGGAAAAGTCATCTCCGGTGAACTTTTGTATTGGGAAAGTCATGCCCGGTGAACTTTTGTATTGGGAAAGTCATCTCCGGTGAACTTTTGTATGGGAAAAGTCAACTCCGGTGAACTTTTGTATTGGGAAAGTCATCTCCGGTGAACTTTTGTATGGGAAAAGTCATCTCCGGTGAACTTTTGTATTGGGAAAGTCATCTCCGGTGAACTTTTGTATGGGAAAAGTCATCTCCGGTGAACTTTTGTATTGGGAAAGTCATCTCCGGTGAACTTTTGTATTGGGAAAGTCATCTCCGGTGAAATTTTGTATGGGAAAAGTCATCTCCGGTGAACTTTTGTATTGGGAAAGTCATCTCCGGTGAACTTTTGTATTGGGAAAGTCATCTCCGGTGAACTTTTGTATGGGAAAAGTCATCTCCGGTGAACTTTTATATTGGGAAAGTCATCTCCGGTGAACTTTTGTATTGGGAAAGTCGTGCCCGGTGAACTTTTGTATTGGGAAAGTCATGCCCGGTGAACTTTTATATTGGGAAAGTCATCTCCGGTGAACTTTTGTATTGGGAAAGTCATCTCCGGTGAACTTTTGTATGGGAAAAGTCATCTCCGGTGAACTTTTGTATTGGGAAAGTCATCTCCGGTGAACTTTTGTATTGGGAAAGTCATCTCCGGTGAACTTTTGTATGGGAAAAGTCATCTCCGGTGAACTTTTGTATTGGGAAAGTCATCTCCGGTGAACTTTTGTATGGGAAAAGTCATCTCCGGTGAACTTTTGTATTGGGAAAGTCATCTCCGGTGAACTTTTGTATGGGAAAAGTCAACTCCGGTGAACTTTTGTATTGGGAAAGTCATCTCCGGTGAACTTTTGTATTGGGAAAGTCATCTCCGGTGAACTTTTGTATGGGAAAAGTCATCTCCGGTGAACTTTTGTATTGGGAAAGTCATCTCCGGTGAACTTTTGTATTGGGAAAGTCATGCCCGGTGAACTTTTGTATGGGAAAAGTCATCTCCGGTGAACTTTTGTATTGGGAAAGTCATCTCCGGTGAACTTTTGTATGGGAAAAGTCATCTCCGGTGAACTTTTGTATTGGGAAAGTCATCTCCGGTGAACTTTTGTATTGGGAAAGTCATCTCCGGTGAACTTTTGTATGGGAAAAGTCATCTCCGGTGAACTTTTGTATTGGGAAAGTCATCTCCGGTGAACTTTTGTATGGGAAAAGTCATCTCCGGTGAACTTTTGTATTGGGAAAGTCATCTCCGGTGAACTTTTGTATTGGGAAAGTCATCTCCGGTGAACTTTTGTATTGGGAAAGTCATCTCCGGTGAACTTTTGTATGGGGAAAGTCATCTCCGGTGAACTTTTGTATTGGGAAAGTCATCTCCGGTGAACTTTTGTATTGGGAAAGTCATCTCCGGTGAACTTTTGTATGGGAAAAGTCATCTCCGGTGAACTTTTGTATTGGGAAAGTCATGCCCGGTGAACTTTTGTATGGGAAAAGTCATCTCCGGTGAACTTTTGTATTGGGAAAGTCATCTCCGGTGAACTTTTGTATGGGAAAAGTCATCTCCGGTGAACTTTTGTATTGGGAAAGTCATCTCCGGTGAACTTTTGTATTGGGAAAGTCATCTCCGGTGAACTTTTGTATGGGAAAAGTCATCTCCGGTGAACTTTTGTATTGGGAAAGTCATCTCCGGTGAACTTTTGTATTGGGAAAGTCATCTCCGGTGAACTTTTGTATGGGAAAAGTCATCTCCGGTGAACTTTTATATTGGGAAAGTCATCTCCGGTGAACTTTTGTATTGGGAAAGTCGTGCCCGGTGAACTTTTGTATTGGGAAAGTCATGCCCGGTGAACTTTTATATTGGGAAAGTCACCTCCGGTGAACTTTTGTATTGGGAAAGTCATCTCCGGTGAACTTTTGTATGGGAAAAAGTCATCTCCGGTGAACTTTTGTATTGGGAAAGTCATCTCCGGTGAACTTTTGTATTGGGAAAGTCATCTCCGGTGAACTTTTGTATGGGAAAAGTCATCTCCGGTGAACTTTTGTATTGGGAAAGTCATCTCCGGTGAACTTTTGTATGGGAAAAGTCATCTCCGGTGAACTTTTGTATTGGGAAAGTCATCTCCTGTGAACTTTTGTATGGGAAAAGTCATCTCCGGTGAACTTTTGTATTGGGAAAGTCATCTCCGGTGAACTTTTGTATTGGGAAAGTCATCTCCGGTGAACTTTTGTGTGGGAAAAGTCATCTCCGTTGAACTTTTGTATTGGGAAAGTCATCTCCGGTGAACTTTTGTATTGGGAAAGTCATGCCCGGTGAACTTTTGTATGGGAAAAGTCATCTCCGGTGAACTTTTGTATTGGGAAAGTCATCTCCGGTGAACTTTTATATTGGGAAAGTCGTGCCCGGTGAACTTTTGTATTGGGAAAGTCATGCCGGTGAACTTTTATATTGGGAAAGTCATCTCCGGTGAACTTTTGTATTGGGAAAGTCGTGCCCGGTGAACTTTTGTATTGGGAAAGTCATCTCCGGTGAACTTTTGTATGGGAAAGTCATCTCCGGTGAACTTTTGTATTGGGAAAGTCATGCCCGGTGAACTTTTGTATTGGGAAAGTCATGCCCGGTGAACTTTTATATTGGGAAAGTCATCTCCGGTGAACTTTTGTATTGGGAAAGTCATCTCCGGTGGACTTTTGTATGGGAAAAGTCATCTCCGGTGAACTTTTGTATTGGGAAAGTCATCTCCGGTGAACTTTTGTATTGGGAAAGTCATCTCCGGTGAACTTTTGTATTGGGAAAGTCATGCCCGGTGAACTTTTGTTTTGGGAAAGTCATGCCCGGTGAACTTTTGTATTGGGAAAGTCATCTCCGGTGAACTTTTGTATGGGAAAAGTCATCTCCGGTGAACTTTTGTATGGGAAAAGACATCTCCGGTGAACTTTTGTATTGGGAAAGTCATCTCCGGTGAACTTTTGTATTGGGAAAGTCATCTCCGGTGAACTTTTGTATGGGAAAAGTCATCTCCGGTGAACTTTTGTATTGGGAAAGTCATCTCCGGTGAACTTTTGTATTGGGAAAGTCATCTCCGGTGAACTTTTGTATGGGAAAAGTCATCTCCGGTGAACTTTTGTATGGGAAAAGTCATCTCCGGTGAACTTTTGTATGGGAAAAGTCATCTCCGGTGAACTTTTGTATTGGGAAAGTCATGCCCGGTGAACTTTTGTATTGGGAAAGTCATGCCCGGTGAACTTTTATATTGGGAAAGTCATCTCCGGTGAACTTTTGTATTGGGAAAGTCATCTCCGGTGAACTTTTGTATGGGAAAAGTCATCTCCGGTGAACTTTTGTATTGGGAAAGTCATCTCCGGTGAACTTTTGTATGGGAAAGTCATCTCCGGTGAACTTTTGTATGGGAAAAGTCATCTCCGGTGAACTTTTGTATGGAAAAAGTCATCTCCGGTGAACTTTTGTATTGGGAAAGTCATCTCCGGTGAACTTTTGTATGGGAAAAGTCATCTCCGGTGAACTTTTGTATTGGAAAAGTCATCTCCGGTGAACTTGTGTATTGGGAAAGTCATCTCCGGTGTACTTTTGTATGGGAAAAGTCATCTCCGGTGAACTTTTGTATTGGGAAAGTCATCTCCGGTAAACTTTTGTATGGGAAAAGTCATCTCCGGTGAACTTTTGTATTGGGAAAGTCATCTCCGGTGAACTTTTGTATTGGGAAAGTCATCTCCGGTGAACTTTTGTATGGGAAAAGTCATCTCCGGTGAACTTTTGTATGGGAAAAGTCATCTCCGGTGAACTTTTGTATGGGAAAAGTCATCTCCGGTGAACTTTTGTATTGGGAAAGTCATCTCCGGTGAACTTTTGTATTGGGAAAGTCATCTCCGGTGAACTTTTGTATGGGAAAAGTCATCTCCGGTGAACTTTTGTATTGGGAAAGTCATCTCCGGTGAACTTTTGTATGGGAAAAGTCATCTCCGGTGAACTTTTGTATGGGAAAAGTCATCTCCGGTGAACTTTTGTATTGGGAAAGTCATCTCCGGTGAACTTTTGTATTGGGAAAGTCATCTCCGGTGAACTTTTGTATGGGAAAAGTCATCTCCGGTGAACTTTTGTATGGGAAAAGTCATCTCCGGTGAACTTTTGTATGGGAAAAGTCATCTCCGGTGAACTTTTGTATTGGGAAAGTCATCTCCGGTGAACTTTTGTATTGGGAAAGTCATCTCCGGTGAACTTTTATATTGGGAAAGTCATCTCCGGTGAACTTTTGTATTGGGAAAGTCATCTCCGGTGAACTTTTGTATGGGAAAAGTCATCTCCGGTGAACTTTTGATTGGGAAAGTCATCTCCGGTGAACTTTTGTATGGGAAAAGTCATCTCCGGTGAACTTTTGTATTGGGAAAGTCATCTCCGGTGAACTTTTGTATTGGGAAAGTCATCTCCGGTGAACTTTTGTATTGGAAAGTCATCTCCGGTGAACTTTTGTATTGGGAAAGTCATCTCCGGTGAACTTTTGTATGGGAAAAGTCATCTCCGGTGAACTTTTGTATTGGGAAAGTCATGCCCGGTGAACTTTTGTATTGGGAAAGTCATGCCCGGTGAACTTTTGTATTGGGAAAGTCATCTCCGGTGAACTTTTGTATGGGAAAAGTCATCTCCGGTGAACTTTTGTATTGGGAAAGTCATCTCCGGTGAACTTTTGTATTGGGAAAGTCATCTCCGGTGAACTTTTGTATGGGAAAAGTCATCTCCGGTGAACTTTTGTATTGGGAAAGTCATCTCCGGTGAACTTTTGTATGGGAAAAGTCATCTCCGGTGAACTTTTGTATTGGGAAAGTCATCTCCGGTGAACTTTTGTATTGGGAAAAGTCATCTCCGGTGAACTTTTGTATTGGAAAAGTCATCTCCGGTGAACTTTTGTATTGGGAAAGTCATCTCCGGTGAACTTTTGTATGGGAAAAGTCATCTCCGGTGAACTTTTGTATTGGGAAAGTCATCTCCGGTGAACTTTTGTATGGGAAAAGTCATCTCCGGTGAACTTTTGTATTGGGAAAGTCATCTCCGGTGAACTTTTGTATTGGGAAATTCATCTCCGGTGAACTTTTGTATGGGAAAAGTCATCTCCGGTGAACTTTTGTATTGGGAAAGTCATCTCCGGTGAACTTTTGTATGGGGAAAAGTCATCTCCGGTGAACTTTTGTATTGGGAAAGTCATGCCCGGTGAACTTTTGTATTGGGAAAGTCATGCCCGGTGAACTTTTATATTGGGAAAGTCATCTCCGGTGAACTTTTGTATTGGGAAAGTCATCTCCGGTGAACTTTTGTATTGGGAAAGTCATCTCCGGTGAACTTTTGTATTGGGAAAGTCATCTCCGGTGAACTTTTGTATTGGGAAAGTCATCTCCGGTGAACTCTTGTATGGGAAAAGTCATCTCCGGTGAACTTTTGTATTGGGAAAGTCATGCCCGGTGAACTTTTGTATGGGAAAGTCATCTCCGGTGAACTTTTGTATTGGGAAAGTCATCTCCGGTGAACTTTTGTATGGGAAAAGTCATCTCCGGTGAACTTTTGTATTGGAAAAGTCATCTCCGGTGAACTTTTGTATTGGGAAAAGTCATCTCCGGTGAACTTTTGTATTGGGAAAGTCATCTCCGGTGAACTTTTGTATTGGGAAAGTCATCTCCGGTGAACTTTTGTATGGGAAAAGTCATCTCCGGTGAACTTTTGTATTGGGAAAGTCATCTCCGGTGAACTTTTGTATTGGGAAAGTCATCTCCGGTGAACTTTTGTATGGGAAAAGTCATCTCCGGTGAACTTTTGTATGGGAAAAGTCATCTCCGGTGAACTTTTGTATTGGGAAAGTCATCTCCGGTGAAATTTTGTATGGGAAAAGTCATCTCCGGTGAACTTTTGTATTGGGAAAGTCATCTCCGGAGAACTTTTGTATTGGGAAAGTCGTGCCCGGTGAACTTTTGTATTGGGAAAGTCATGCCCGGTGAACTTTTATATTGGGAAAGTCATCTCCGGTGAACTTTTGTATTGGGAAAGTCATCTCCGGTGAACTTTTGTATGGGAGAAGTCATCTCCGGTGAACTTTTGTATTGGGAAAGTCATGCCCGGTGAACTTTTGTATGGGAAAAGTCATCTCCGGTGAACTTTTGTATTGGGAAAGTCATCTCCGGTGAACTTTTGTATTGGGAAAGTCATCTCCGGTGAACTTTTGTATGGGAAAAGTCATCTCCGGTGAACTTTTGTATTGGGAAAGTCATGCCCGGTGAACTTTTGTATTGGGAAAGTCATCTCCGGTGAACTTTTGTATTGGGAAAGTCATCTCCGGTGAACTTTTGTATTGGGAAAGTCATCTCCGGTGAACTTTTGTATGGGAAAAGTCATCTCCGGTGAACTTTTGTATTGGGAAAGTCATCTCCGGTGAACTTTTGTATTGGGAAAGTCATCTCCGGTGAACTTTTGTATGGGAAAAGTCATCTCCGGTGAACTTTTGTATGAGAAAAGTCATCTCCGGTGAACTTTTGTATTGGGAAAGTCATCTCCGGTGAACTTTTGTATTGGGAAAGTCATCTCCGGTGAACTTTTGTATTGGGAAAGTCATCTCCGGTGAACTTTTGTATGGGAAAAGTCATCTCCGGTGAACTTTTGTATTGGGAAAGTCATCTCCGGTGAACTTTTGTATGGGAAAAGTCATCTCCGGTGAACTTTTGTATTGGGAAAGTCATCTCCGGTGAACTTTTGTATTGGGAAAAGTCATCTCCGGTGAACTTTTGTATTGGGAAAGTCATCTCCGGTGAACTTTTGTATTGGGAAAGTCATCTCCGGTGAACTTTTGTATTGGGAAAGTCATCTCCGGTGAACTTTTGTATGGGAAAAGTCATCTCCGGTGAACTTTTGTATTGGGAAAGTCATCTCCGGTGAACTTTTGTATGGGAAAAGTCATCTCCGGTGAACTTTTGTATTGGGAAAGTCATCTCCGGTGAACTTTTGTATTGGGAAAGTCATCTCCGGTGAACTTTTGTATGGGAAAAGTCATCTCCGGTGAACTTTTGTATTGGGAAAGTCATCTCCGGTGAACTTTTGTATTGGGAAAGTCATGCCCGGTGAACTTTTGTATGGGAAAAGTCATCTCCGGTGAACTTTTGTATTGGGAAAGTCATGCCCAATACTTTTGTATGGGAAAAGTCATCTCCGGTGAACTTTTGTATTGGGAAAGTCATCTCCGGTGAACTTTTGTATGGGAAAAGTCATCTCCGGTGAACTTTTGTATTGGGAAAGTCATGCCCGGTGAACTTTTGTATTGGGAAAGTCATCTCCGGTGAACTTTTGTATTGGGAAAGTCATCTCCGGTGAACTTTTGTATTGGGAAAGTCATGCCCGGTGAACTTTTATATTGGGAAAGTCATGCCCGGTGAACTTTTGTTTTGGGAAAGTCATGCCCGGTGAACTTTTGTATTGGGAAAGTCATCTCCGGTGAACTTTTGTATTGGGAAAGTCATCTCCGGTGAACTTTTGTATTGGGAAAGTCATGCCCGGTGAACTTTTATATTGGGAAAGTCATGCCCGGTGAACTTTTGTATTGGGAAAGTCATCTCCGGTGAACTTTTGTATGGGAAAAGTCATCTCCGGTGAACTTTTGTATTGGGAAAGTCATCTCCGGTGAACTTTTGTATGGGAAAAGTCATCTCCGGTGAACTTTTGTATGGGAAAAGTCATCTCCGGTGAACTTTTGTATTGGGAAAGTCATCTCCATTGAACTTTTGTATGGGAAAAGTCATCTCCGGTGAACTTTTGTATTGGGAAAGTCATGCCCGGTGAACTTTTGTATTGGGAAAGTCATCTCCGGTGAACTTTTGTATTGGGAAAGTCATCTCCGGTGAACTTTTGTATTGGGAAAGTCATGCCCGGTGAACTTTTATATTGGGAAAGTCATGCCCGTGTGAACTTTTGTTTTGGGAAAGTCATGCCCGGTGAACTTTTGTATTGGGAAAGTCATCTCCGGTGAACTTTTGTATTGGGAAAGTCATGCCCGGTGAACTTTTGTATTGGGAAAGTCATCTCCGGTGAACTTTTGTATTGGGAAAGTCATCTCCGGTGAACTTTAGTATGGGAAAAAGTCATCTCCGGTGAACTTTTGTATTGGGAAAGTCATCTCCGGTGAACTTTTGTATGGGAAAAGTCATCTTCGGTGAACTTTTGTATTGGGAAAGTCATGCCCGGTGAACTTTTGTATTGGGAAAGTCATCTCCGGTGAACTTTTGTATTGGGAAAGTCATCTCCGGTGAACTTTTGTATTGGGAAAGTCATCTCCGGTGAACTTTTGTATGGGAAAAGTCATCTCCGGTGAACTTTTGTATTGGGAAAGTCATCTCCGGTGAACTTTTGTATTGGGAAAGTCATCTCCGGTGAACTTTTGTATGGGGAAAAGTCATCTCCGGTGAACTTTTGTATGGGAAAAGTCATCTCCGGTGAACTTTTGTATTGGGAAAGTCATCTCCGGTGAACTTTTTGTATTGGGAAAGTCATCTCCGGTGAACTTTTGTATTGGGAAAGTCATCTCCGGTGAACTTTTGTATTGGGAAAGTCATGCCCGGTGAACTTTTGTATTGGGAAAGTCGTGCCCGGTGAACTTTTGTATTGGGAAAGTCATCTCGGGTGAACTTTTGTATGGGAAAGTCATCTCCGGTGAACTTTTGTATTGGGAAAGTCATGCCCGGTGAACTTTTGTATTGGGAAAGTCGTGCCCGGTGAACTTTTGTATTGGGAAAGTCATCTCCGGTGAACTTTTGTATGGGAAAGTCATCTCCGGTGAACTTTTGTATTGGGAAAGTCATGCCCGGTGAACTTTTGTATTGGGAAAGTCATGCCCGGTGAACTTTTATATTGGGAAAGTCATCTCCGGTGAACTTTTGTATTGGGAAAGTCATCTCCGGTGAACTTTTGTATGGGAAAAGTCATCTCCGGTGAACTTTTGTATTGGGAAAGTCATCTCCGGTGAACTTTTGTATTGGGAAAGTCATCTCCGGTGAACTTTTGTATTGGGAAAGTCATGCCCGGTGAACTTTTGTATGGAAAAGTCATCTCCGGTGAACTTTTGTATTGGGAAAGTCATCTCCGGTGAACTTTTGTATGGGAAAGTCATCTCCGGTGAACTTTTGTATTGGGAAAGTCATCTCCGGTGAACTTTTGTATTGGGAAAAGTCATCTCCGGTGAACTTTTGTATTGGGAAAGTCATCTCCGGTGAACTTTTGTATTGGGAAAGTCATCTCCGGTGAACTTTTGTATTGGGAAAGTCATCTCCGGTGAACTTTTGTATGGGAAAAGTCATCTCCTGTGAACTTTTGTATTGGGAAAGTCATCTCCGGTGAACTTTTGTATTGGGAAAGTCATCTCCGGTGAACTTTTGTATTGGGAAAGTCATCTCCGGTGAACTTTTGTATGGGAAAAGTCATCTCCGGTGAATTTTTGTATTGGGAAAGTCATCTCCGGTGAACTTTTGTATTGGGAAAGTCATCTCCGGTGAACTTTTGTATTGGGAAAGTCATCTCCGGTGAACTTTTGTATGGGAAAAGTCATCTCCGGTGAACTTTTGTATTGGGAAAGTCATCTCCGGTGAACTTTTGTATTGGGAAAAACTTTTGTATGGGAAAAGTCATCTCCGGTGAACTTTTATATTGGGAAAGTCATCTCCGGTGAACTTTTGTATTGGGAAAGTCATCTCCGGTGAACTTTTGTATTGGGAAAGTCATCTCCGGTGAACTTTTGTATTGGGAAAGTCATCTCCGGTGAACTTTTGTATTGGAAAGTCATCTCCGGTGAACTTTTGTATTGGGAAAGTCATCTCCGGTGAACTTTTGTATTGGGAAAGTCATCTCCGGTGAACTTTTGTATTGGGAAAGTCATCTCCGGTGAACTTTTGTATTGGGAAAGTCATCTCCGGTGAACTTTTGTATTGGGAAAGTCATCTCCGGTGAACTTTTGTATGGGAAAAGTCATCTCCGGTGAACTTTTGTATTGGGAAAGTCATCTCCGGTGAACTTTCGTATGGGAAAAGTCATCTCCGGTGAACTTTTGTATTGGGAAAGTCATCTCCGGTGAACTTTCGTATTGGGAAAGTCATCTCCGGTGAACTTTTGTATGGGAAAAATCATCTCCGGTGAACTTTTGTATTGGGAAAGTCATCTCCGGTGAACTTTTTTATGGGAAAAGTCAACTCCGGTGAACTTTTGTATTGGGAAAGTCATGCCCGGTGAACTTTTGTATTGGGAAAGTCATGCCCGGTGAACTTTTGTATTGGGAAAGTCATCTCCGGTGAACTTTTGTATTGGGAAAGTCATGCCCGGTGAACTTTTATATTGGGAAAGTCATCGAAGTCATCTCCGGTGAACTTTTGTATTGGGAAAGTCATCTCCGGTGAACTTTTGTATGGGAAAAGTCATCTCCGGTGAACTTTTGTATGGGAAAAGTCATCTCCGGTGAACTTTTGTATTGGGAAAGTCATCTCCGGTGAACTTTTGTATGGGAAAAGTCATCTCCGGTGAACTTTTGTATTGGGAAAGTCATCTCCGGTGAACTTTTGTATGGGAAAAGTCATCTCCGGTGGGAACTTTTGTATTGGGAAAGTCATCTCCGGTGAACTTTTGTATTGGGAAAGTCATCTCCGGTGAACTTTTGTATGGGAAAAGTCATCTCCGGTGAACTTTTGTATTGGGAAAGTCATCTCCGGTGAACTTTTGTATTGGGAAAGTCATCTCCGGTGAACTTTTGTATGGGAAAAGTCATCTCCGGTGAACTTTTGTATTGGGAAAGTCATCTCCGGTGAACTTTTGTATTGGGAAAGTCATCTTCGGTGAACTTTTTGTATGGGAAAAGTCATCTCCGGTGAACTTTTGTATTGGGAAAGTCATCTCCGGTGAACTTTTGTATGGGAAAAGTCATCTCCGGTGAACTTTTGTATTGGGAAAGTCATCTCCGGTGAACTTTTGTATTGGGAAAGTCATCTCCGGTGAACTTTTGTATTGGGAAAGTCATCTCCGGTGAACTTTTGTATTGGGAAAGTCATGCCCGGTGAACTTTTGTATTGGGAAAGTCATGCCCGGTGAACTTTTGTATTGGGAAAGTCATCTCCGGTGAACTTTTGTATTGGGAAAGTCATCTCCGGTGAACTTTTGTATGGGAAAAGTCATCTCCGGTGAACTTTTGTATTGGGAAAGTCATCTCCGGTGAACTTTTGTATGGGAAAAGTCATCTCCGGTGAACTTTTGTATGGGAAAAGTCATCTCTGGTGAACTTTTGTATTGGGAAAGTCATCTCCGGTGAACTTTTGTATGGGAAAAGTCATCTCCGGTGAACTTTTGTATTGGGAAAGTCATGCCCGGTGAACTTTTGTATTGGGAAAGTCATCTCCGGTGAACTTTTGTATTGGGAAAGTCATCTCCGGTGAACTTTTGTATTGGGAAAGTCATGCCCGGTGAACTTTTATATTGGGAAAGTCATGCCCGGTGAACTTTTGTTTTGGGAAAGTCATGCCCGGTGAACTTTTGTATTGGGGAAAGTCATCTCGGTGAACTTTTGTATTGGGAAAGTCCTGCCCGGTGAACTTTTGTATTGGGAAAGTCATCTCCGGTGAACTTTTGTATTGGGAAAGTCATCTCCGGTGAACTTTAGTATGGGAAAAGTCATCTCCGGTGAACTTTTGTATTGGGAAAGTCATCTCCGGTGAACTTTTGTATGGGAAAAGTCATCTTCGGTGAACTTTTGTATTGGGAAAGTCATGCCCGGTGAACTTTTGTATTGGGAAAGTCATCTCCGGTGAACTTTTGTATTGGGAAAGTCATCTCCGGTGAACTTTTGTATTGGGAAAGTCATCTCCGGTGAACTTTTGTATGGGAAAAGTCATCTCCGGTGAACTTTTGTATTGGGAAAGTCATCTCCGGTGAACTTTTGTATTGGGAAAGTCATCTCCGGTGAACTTTTGTATGGGAAAAGTCATCTCCGGTGAACTTTTGTATGGGAAAAGTCATCTCCGGTGAACTTTTGTATTGGGAAAGTCATCTCCGGTGAACTTTTGTATTGGGAAAGTCATCTCCGGTGAACTTTTGTATTGGGAAAGTCATCTCCGGTGAACTTTTGTATTGGGAAAGTCATGCCCGGTGAACTTTTGTATTGGGAAAGTCGTGCCCGGTGAACTTTTGTATTGGGAAAGTCATCTCGGGTGAACTTTTGTATGGGAAAGTCATCTCCGGTGAACTTTTGTATGGGAAAAGTCATCTTCGGTGAACTTTTTGTATTGGGAAAGTCATGCCCGGTGAACTTTTGTATTGGGAAAGTCATCTCCGGTGAACTTTTGTATTGGGAAAGTCATCTCCGGTGAACTTTAGTATGGGAAAAGTCATCTCCGGTGAACTTTTGTATTGGGAAAGTCATCTCCGGTGAACTTTTGTATGGGAAAAGTCATCTTCGGTGAACTTTTGTATTGGGAAAGTCATGCCCGGTGAACTTTTGTATTGGGAAAGTCATCTCCGGTGAACTTTTGTATTGGGAAAGTCATCTCCGGTGAACTTTTGTATTGGGAAAGTCATCTCCGGTGAACTTTTGTATGGGAAAAGTCATCTCCGGTGAACTTTTGTATTGGGAAAGTCATCTCCGGTGAACTTTTGTATTGGGAAAGTCATCTCCGGTGAACTTTTGTATGGGAAAAGTCATCTCCGGTGAACTTTTGTATGGGAAAAGTCATCTCCGGTGAACTTTTGTATTGGGAAAGTCATCTCCGGTGAACTTTTGTATTGGGAAAGTCATCTCCGGTGAACTTTTGTATTGGGAAAGTCATCTCCGGTGAACTTTTGTATTGGGGAAAGTCATGCCGGTGAACTTTTGTATTGGGAAAGTCGTGCCCGGTGAACTTTTGTATTGGGAAAGTCATCTCGGGTGAACTTTTGTATGGGAAAGTCATCTCCGGTGAACTTTTGTATTGGGAAAGTCATGCCCGGTGAACTTTTGTATTGGGAAAGTCGTGCCCGGTGAACTTTTGTATTGGGAAAGTCATCTCCGGTGAACTTTTGTATGGGAAAGTCATCTCCGGTGAACTTTTGTATTGGGAAAGTCATGCCCGGTGAACTTTTGTATTGGGAAAGTCATGCCCGGTGAACTTTTATATTGGGAAAGTCATCTCCGGTGAACTTTTGTATTGGGAAAGTCATCTCCGGTGAACTTTTGTATGGGAAAAGTCATCTCCGGTGAACTTTTGTATTGGGAAAGTCATCTCCGGTGAACTTTTGTATTGGGAAAGTCATCTCCGGTGAACTTTTGTATTGGGAAAGTCATGCCCGGTGAACTTTTGTATGGGAAAAGTCATCTCCGGTGAACTTTTGTATTGGGAAAGTCATCTCCGGTGAACTTTTGTATGGGAAAAGTCATCTCCGGTGAGCTTTTGTATTGGGAAAGTCATCTCCGGTGAACTTTTGTATTGGGAAAAGTCATCTCCGGTGAACTTTTGTATTGGGAAAGTCATCTCCGGTGAACTTTTGTATTGGGAAAGTCATCTCCGGTGAACTTTTGTATTGGGAAAGTCATCTCCGGTGAACTTTTGTATGGGAAAAGTCATCTCCTGTGAACTTTTGTATTGGGAAAGTCATCTCCGGTGAACTTTTGTATTGGGAAAGTCATCTCCGGTGAACTTTTGTATTGGGAAAGTCATCTCCGGTGAACTTTTGTATGGGAAAAGTCATCTCCGGTGAACTTTTGTATTGGGAAAGTCATCTCCGGTGAACTTTTGTATTGGGAAAGTCATCTCCGGTGAACTTTTGTATTGGGAAAGTCATCTCCGGTGAACTTTTGTATGGGAAAAGTCATCTCCGGTGAACTTTTGTATTGGGAAAGTCATCTCCGGTGAACTTTTGTATTGGGAAAGTCATCTCCGGTGAACTTTTGTATGGGAAAAGTCATCTCCGGTGAACTTTTATATTGGGAAAGTCATCTCCGGTGAACTTTTGTATTGGGAAAGTCATCTCCGGTGAACTTTTGTATTGGGAAAGTCATCTCCGGTGAACTTTTGTATTGGGAAAGTCATCTCCGGTGAACTTTTGTATTGGGAAAGTCATCTCCGGTGAACTTTTGTATTGGGAAAGTCATCTCCGGTGAACTTTTGTATGGGAAAAGTCATCTCCGGTGAACTTTTGTATTGGGAAAGTCATCTCCGGTGAACTTTTGTATTGGGAAAGTCATCTCCGGTGAACTTTTGTATTGGGAAAGTCATCTCCGGTGAACTTTTGTATGGGAAAAGTCATCTCCGGTGAACTTTTGTATTGGGAAAGTCATCTCCGGTGAACTTTCGTATGGGAAAAGTCATCTCCGGTGAACTTTTGTATTGGGAAAGTCATCTCCGGTGAACTTTCGTATTGGGAAAGTCATCTCCGGTGAACTTTTGTATGGGAAAAATCATCTCCGGTGAACTTTTGTATTGGGAAAGTCATCTCCGGTGAACTTTTGTATGGGAAAAGTCAACTCCGGTGAACTTTTGTATTGGGAAAGTCATGCCCGGTGAACTTTTGTATTGGGAAAGTCATGCCCGGTGAACTTTTGTATTGGGAAAGTCATCTCCGGTGAACTTTTGTATTGGGAAAGTCATGCCCGGTGAACTTTTATATTGGGAAAGTCATCTCCGGTGAACTTTTGTATTGGGAAAGTCATCTCCGGTGAACTTTTGTATGGGAAAAGTCATCTCCGGTGAACTTTTGTATGGGAAAAGTCATCTCCGGTGAACTTTTGTATTGGGAAAGTCATCTCCGGTGAACTTTTGTATGGGAAAAGTCATCTCCGGTGAACTTTTGTATTGGGAAAGTCATCTCCGGTGAACTTTTGTATGGGAAAAGTCATCTCCGGTGAACTTTTGTATTGGGAAAGTCATCTCCGGTGAACTTTTGTATTGGGAAAGTCATCTCCGGTGAACTTTTGTATGGGAAAAGTCATCTCCGGTGAACTTTTGTATTGGGAAAGTCATCTCCGGTGAACTTTTGTATTGGGAAAGTCATCTCCGGTGAACTTTTGTATGGGAAAAGTCATCTCCGGTGAACTTTTGTATTGGGAAAGTCATCTCCGGTGAACTTTTGTATTGGGAAAGTCATCTTCGGTGAACTTTTGTATGGGAAAAGTCATCTCCGGTGAACTTTTGTATTGGGAAAGTCATCTCCGGTGAACTTTTGTATGGGAAAAGTCATCTCCGGTGAACTTTTGTATTGGGAAAGTCATCTCCGGTGAACTTTTGTATTGGGAAAGTCATCTCCGGTGAACTTTTGTATTGGGAAAGTCATCTCCGGTGAACTTTTGTATTGGGAAAGTCATGCCCGGTGAACTTTTGTATTGGGAAAGTCATGCCCGGTGAACTTTTGTATTGGGAAAGTCATCTCCGGTGAACTTTTGTATTGGGAAAGTCATCTCCGGTGAACTTTTGTATGGGAAAAGTCATCTCCGGTGAACTTTTGTATTGGGAAAGTCATCTCCGGTGAACTATTGTATGGGAAAAGTCATCTCCGGTGAACTTTTGTATTGGGAAAGTCATGCCCGGTGAACTTTTGTATTGGGAAAGTCATGCCCGGTGAACTTTTGTATTGGGAAAGTCATGCCCGGTGAACTTTTGTATTGGGAAAGTCGTGCCCGGTGAACTTTTGTATTGGGACAGTCATGCCCGGTGAACTTTTGTATTGGGAAAGTCATGCCCGGTGAACTTTTGTATGGGAAAAGTCATCTCCGGTGAACTTTTGTATTGGGAAAGTCATCTCCGGTGAACTTTTGTATGGGAAAAGTCATCTCCGGTGAACTTTTGTATTGGGAAAGTCATCTCCGGTGAACTTTTGTATTGGGAAAGTCATCTCCGGTGAACTTTTGTATGGGAAAAGTCATCTCCGGTAAACTTTTGTATTGGGAAAGTCATCTCCGGTGAACTTTTGTATGGGAAAAGTCATCTCCGGTGAACTTTTGTATTGGGAAAGTCATCTCCGGTGAACTTTTGTATTGGGAAAGTCATCTCCGGTGAACTTTTGTATTGGGAAAGTCATCTCCGGTGAACTTTTGTATTGGGAAAGTCATGCCCGGTGAACTTTTTTATTGGGAAAGTCATGCCCGGTGAACTTTTGTTTTGGGAAAGTCATGCCCGGTGAACTTTTGTATTGGGAAAGTCATGCCCGGTGAACTTTTGTATTGGGAAAGTCATCTCCGGTGAACTTTTGTATTGGGAAAGTCATGCCCGGTGAACTTTTGTATTGGGAAAGTCATCTCCGGTGAACTTTTGTATGGGAAAAGTCATCTCCGGTGAACTTTTGTATTGGGAAAGTCATGCCCGGTGAACTTTTGTATTGGGAAAGTCATCTCCGGTGAACTTTTGTATGGGAAAAGTCATCTCCGGTGAACTTTTGTATTGGGAAAAGTCATCTCCGGTGAACTTTTGTATTGGGAAAGTCATCTCCGGTGAACTTTTGTATGGGGAAAGTCATCTCCGGTGAACTTTTGTATTGGGAAAGTCATCTCCGGTGAACTTTTGTATGGGGAAAGTCATCTCCGGTGAACTTTTGTATTGGGAAAGTCATCTCCGGTGAACTTTTGTATGGGAAAAGTCATCTCCGGTGAACTTTTGTATTGGGAAAGTCATCTCCGGTGATCTTTTGTATTGGGAAAGTCATCTCCGGTGAACTTTTGTATGGGAAAAGTCATCTCCGGTGAACTTTTGTATTGGGAAAGTCATCTCCGGTGATCTTTTGTATGGGAAAAGTCATCTCCGGTGAACTTTTGTATTGGGAAAGTCATGCCCGGTGAACTTTTGTATTGGGAAAGTCGTGCCCGGTGAACTTTTGTATTGGGAAAGTCATGCCCGGTGAACTTTTGTATTGGGAAAGTCATCTCCGGTGAACTTTTGTATTGGGAAAGTCATCTCCGGTGAACTTTTGTATGGGAAAAGTCATCTCCGGTGAACTTTTGTATTGGGAAAGTCATCTCCGGTGAACTTTTGTATGGGAAAAGTCATCTCCGGTGAACTTTTGTATGGGAAAAGTCATCTCCGGTGAGCTTTTGTATTGGGAAAGTCATCTCCGGTGAACTTTTGTATGGGAAAAGTCATCTCCGGTGAACTTTTGTATTGGGAAAGTCATCTCCGGTCAACTTTTGTATGGGAAAAGTCATCTCCGGTGAACTTTTGTATTGGGAAAGTCATCTCCGGTGAACTTTTGTATTGGGAAAGTCATCTCCGGTGAACTTTTGTATGGGAAAAGTCATCTCCGGTGAACTTTTGTATTGGGAAAGTCATCTCCGGTGAACTTTTGTATTGGGAAAGTCATCTCCGGTGAACTTTTGTATGGGAAAAGTCATCTCCGGTGAACTTTTGTATTGGGAAAGTCATCTCCGGTGAACTTTTGTATTGGGAAAGTCATCTCCGGTGAACTTTTGTATGGGAAAAGTCATCTCCGGTGAACTTTTGTATTGGGAAAAGTCATCTCCGGTGAACTTTTGTATTGGGAAAGTCATCTCCGGTGAACTTTTGTATTGGGAAAGTCATCTCCGGTGAACTTTTGTATGGGAAAAGTCATCTCCGGTGAACTTTTGTATGGGAAAAGTCATCTCCGGTGAACTTTTGTATGGGAAAAGTCATCTCCGGTGAACTTTTGTATTGGGAAAGTCATGCCCGGTGAACTTTTGTATTGGGAAAGTCATGCCCGGTGAACTTTTATATTGGGAAAGTCGTCTCCGGTGAACTTTTGTATTGGGAAAGTCATCTCCGGTGAACTTTTGTATGGGAAAAGTCATCTCCGGTGAACTTTTGTATTGGGAAAGTCATCTCCGGTGAACTTTTGTATGGGAAAGTCATCTCCGGTGAACTTTTGTATGGGAAAAGTCATCTCCGGTGAACTTTTGTATGGGAAAAGTCATCTCCGGTGAACTTTTGTATTGGGAAAGTCATCTCCGGTGAACTTTTGTATTGGGAAAGTCATCTCCGGTGAACTTTTGTATGGGAAAAGTCATCTCCGGTGAACTTTTGTATTGGGAAAGTCATCTCCGGTGAACTTTTGTATGGGAAAAGTCATCTCCGGTGAACTTTTGTATTGGGAAAGTCATCTCCGGTGAACTTTTGTATGGGAAAAGTCATCTCCGGTGAACTTTTGTATTGGGAAAGTCATCTCCGGTGAACTTTTGTATTGGGAAAGTCATCTCCGGTGAACTTTTGTATTGGGAAAGTCATCTCCGGTGAACTTTTGTATGGGAAAGTCATCTCCGGTGAACTTTTGTATTGGGAAAGTCATGCCCGGTGAACTTTTGTATTGGGAAAGTCGTGCCCGGTGAACTTTTGTATTGGGAAAGTCATCTCCGGTGAACTTTTGTATGGGAAAGTCATCTCCGGTGAACTTTTGTATTGGGAAAGTCATGCCCGGTGAACTTTTGTATTGGGAAAGTCGTGCCCGGTGAACTTTTGTATTGGGAAAGTCATCTCCGGTGAACTTTTGTATGGGAAAGTCATCTCCGGTGAACTTTTGTATTGGGAAAGTCATGCCCGGTGAACTTTTGTATTGGGAAAGTCATGCCCGGTGAACTTTTATATTGGGAAAGTCATCTCCGGTGAACTTTTGTATTGGGAAAGTCATCTCCGGTGAACTTTTGTATGGGAAAAGTCATCTCCGGTGAACTTTTGTATTGGGAAAGTCATCTCCGGTGAACTTTTGTATTGGGAAAGTCATCTCCGGTGAACTTTTGTATTGGGAAAGTCATGCCCGGTGAACTTTTGTTTTGGGAAAGTCATGCCCGGTGAACTTTTGTATTGGGAAAGTCATCTCCGGTGAACTTTTGTATGGGAAAAGTCATCTCCGGTGAACTTTTGTATGGGAAAAGTCATCTCCGGTGAACTTTTGTATTGGGAAAGTCATCTCCGGTGAACTTTTGTATTGGGAAAGTCATCTCCGGTGAACTTTTGTATGGGAAAAGTCATCTCCGGTGAACTTTTGTATTGGGAAAGTCATCTCCGGTGAACTTTTGTATGGGAAAAGTCATCTCCGGTGAACTTTTGTATTGGGAAAGTCATCTCCGGTGAACTTTTGTATGGGAAAAGTCATCTCCGGTGAACTTTTGTATTGGGAAAGTCATCTCCGGTGAACTTTTGTATTGGGAAAGTCATCTCCGGTGAACTTTTGTATGGGAAAAGTCATCTCCGGTGAACTTTTGTATTGGGAAAGTCATGCCCGGTGAACTTTTGTATTGGGAAAGTCATCTCCGGTGAACTTTTGTATTGGGAAAGTCATGCCCGGTGAACTTTTGTATTGGGAAAGTCATGCCCGGTGAACTTTTGTATTGGGAAAGTCATGCCCGGTGAACTTTTGTATTGGGAAAGTCGTGCCCGGTGAACTTTTGTATTGGGAAAGTCATGCCCGGTGAACTTTTGTATTGGGAAAGTCATCTCCGGTGAACTTTTGTATTGGGAAAGTCATCTCCGGTGAACTTTTGTATGGGAAAAGTCATCTCCGGTGAACTTTTGTATTGGGAAAGTCATCTCCGGTGAACTTTTGTATGGGAAAAGTCGTCTCCGGTGAACTTTTGTATTGGGAAAGTCATCTCCGGTGAACTTTTGTATTGGGAAAGTCATCTCCGGTGAACTTTTGTATGGGAAAAGTCATCTCCGGTGAACTTTTGTATTGGGAAAGTCATCTCCGGTGAACTTTTGTATGGGAAAAGTCATCTCCGGTGAACTTTTGTATTGGGAAAGTCATGCCCGGTGAACTTTTGTATTGGGAAAGTCATGCCCGGTGAACTTTTGTATTGGGAAAGTCATCTCCGGTGAACTTTTGTATGGGAAAAGTCATCTCCGGTGAACTCTTGTATTGGGAAAGTCATCTCCGGTGAACTTTTGTATTGGGAAAGTCATCTCCGGTGAACTTTTGTATGGGAAAAGTCATCTCCGGTGAACTTCTGTATTGGGAAAGTCATGCCCGGTGAACTTTTGTATTGGGAAAGTCATGCCCGGTGAACTTTTGTATTGGGAAAGTCATCTCCGGTGAACTTTTGTATTGGGAAAGTCATGCCCGGTGAACTTTTATATTGGGAAAGTCATCTCCGGTGAACTTTTGTATTGGGAAAGTCATCTCCGGTGAACTTTTGTATGGGAAAAGTCATCTCCGGTGAACTTTTGTATTGGGAAAGTCATCTCCGGTGAACTTTTGTATTGGGAAAGTCACCTCCGGTGAACTTTTGTATGGGAAAAGTCATCTCCGGTGAACTTTTGTATTGGGAAAGTCATCTCCGGTGAACTTTTGTATTGGGAAAGTCATCTCCGGTGAACTTTTGTATGGGAAAAGTCATCTCCGGTGAACTTTTGTATTGGGAAAGTCATGCCCGGTGAACTTTTGTATGGGAAAAGTCATCTCCGGTGAACTTTTGTATTGGGAAAGTCGTGCCCGGTGAACTTTTGTATTGGGAAAGTCATGCCCGGTGAACTTTTGTATTGGGAAAGTCATCTCCGGTGAACTTTTGTATTGGGAAAGTCATGCCCGGTGAACTTTTATATTGGGAAAGTCATCTCCGGTGAACTTTTGTATTGGGAAAGTCATCTCCGGTGAACTTTTGTATGGGAAAATTCATCTCCGGTGAACTTTTGTATGGGAAAAGTCATCTCCGGTGAACTTTTGTATTGGGAAAGTCATCTCCGGTGAACTTTTGTATGGGAAAAGTCATCTCCGGTGAACTTTTGTATTGGGAAAGTCATGCCCGGTGAACTTTTGTATTGGGAAAGTCATCTCCGGTGAACTTTTGTATTGGGAAAGTCATCTCCGGTGAACTTTTGTATTGGGAAAGTCATGCCCGGTGAACTTTTATATTGGGAAAGTCATGCCCGGTGAACTTTTGTTTTGGGAAAGTCATGCCCGGTGAACTTTTCTATTGGGAAAGTCATCTCCGGTGAACTTTTGTATTGGGAAAGTCATGCCCGGTGAACTTTTGTATTGGGAAAGTCATCTCCGGTGAACTTTTGTATTGGGAAAGTCATCTCCGGTGAACTTTTGTATGGGAAAAGTCATCTCCGGTGAACTTTTGTATTGGGAAAGTCATCTCCGGTGAACTTTTGTATGGGAAAAGTCATCTCCGGTGAACTTTTGTATTGGGAAAGTCATGCCCGGTGAACTTTTGTATTGGGAAAGTCATCTCCGGTGAACTTTTGTATTGGGAAAGTCATCTCCGGTGAACTTTTGTATTGGGAAAGTCATCTCCGGTGAACTTTTGTATGGGAAAAGTCATCTCCGGTGAACTTTTGTATTGGGAAAGTCATCTCCGGTGAACTTTTGTATGGGAAAAGTCATCTCCGGTGAACTTTTGTATTGGGAAAGTCATGCCCGGTGAACTTTTGTATTGGGAAAGTCATCTCCGGTGAACTTTTGTATTGGGAAAGTCATGCCCGGTGAACTTTTGTATTGGGAAAGTCATGCCCGGTGAACTTTTGTATGGGAAAAGTCATCTCCGGTGAACTTTTGTATGGGAAAAGTCATCTCCGGTGAACTTTTGTATGGGAAAAGTCATCTCCGGTGAACTTTTGTATGGGAAAAGTCATCTCCGGTGAACTTTTGTATTGGGAAAGTCATCTCCGGTGAACTTTTGTATGGGAAAAGTCATCTCCGGTGAACTTTTGTATTGGAAAAGTCATGCCCGGTGAACTTTTGTATTGGGAAAGTCATCTCCGGTGAACTTTTGTATTGGGAAAGTCATCTCCGGTGAACTTTTGTATGGGAAAAGTCATCTCCGGTGAACTTTTATATTGGTAAAGTCATCTCCGGTGAACTTTTGTATGGGAAAAGTCATCTCCGGTGAACTTTTGTATGGGAAAAGTCATCTCCGGTGAACTTTTGTATTGGGAAAGTCATCTCCGGTGAACTTTTGTATTGGGAAAGTCATGCCCGGTGAACTATTGTATTGGTAAAGTCATGCCCGGTGAACTTTTGTATTGGGAAAGTCATCTCCGGTGAACTTTTGTATTGGGAAAGTCATCTCCGGTGAACTTTTGTATGGGAAAAGTCATCTCCGGTGAACTTTTGTATTGGGAAAGTCATCTCCGGTGAACTTTTGTATTTGGAAAAATCATCTCCGGTGAACTTTTGTATTGGGAAAGTCATCTCCGGTGAACTTTTGTATTGGGAAAGTCATCTCCGGTGAACTTTTGTATTGGGAAAAGTCATCTCCGGTGAACTTTTGTATTGGGAAAGTCATCTCCGGTGAACTTTTGTATTGGGAAAGTCATCTCCGGTGAACTTTTGTATTGGGAAAGTCATCTCCGGTGAACTTTTGTATGGGAAAAGTCATCTCCGGTGAACTTTTGTATTGGGAAAGTCATCTCCGGTGAACTTTTGTATTGGGAAAGTCATCTCCGGTGAACTTTTGTATGGGAAAAGTCATCTCCGGTGAACTTTTGTATTGGGAAAGTCTTCTCCGGTGAACTTTTGTATTGGGAAAGTCATGCCCGGTGAACTTTTGTATGGGAAAAGTCATCTCCGGTGAACTTTTGTATTGGGAAAGTCATGCCCGGTGAACTTTTGTATTGGGAAAGTCATGCCCGGTGAACTTTTGTATTGGGAAAGTCATGCCCGGTGAACTTTTGTATGGGAAAAGTCATCTCCGGTGAACTTTTGTATTGGGAAAGTCATCTCCGGTGAACTTTTGTATTGGGAAAGTCATCTCCGGTGAACTTTTATATTGGAAAAGTCATGCCCGGTGAACTTTTGTATTGGGAAAGTCATCTCCGGTGAACTTTTGTATTGGGAAAGTCATCTCCGGTGAACTTTTGTATTGGGAAAGTCATCTCCGGTGAACTTTTGTATGGGAAAAGTCATCTCCGGTGAACTTTTGTATTGGGAAAGTCATGCCCGGTGAACTTTTGTATTGGGAAAGTCATGCCCGGTGAACTTTTGTTTTGGGAAAGTCATGCCCGGTGAACTTTTGTATTGGGAAAGTCATCTCCGGTGAACTTTTGTATGGAAAAAGTCATCTCCGGTGAACTTTTGTATTGGGAAAGTCATGCCCGGTGAACTTTTGTATTGGGAAAGTCATCTCCGGTGAACTTTTGTATGGGAAAAGTCATCTCCGGTGAACTTTTGTATTGGGAAAGTCATCTCCGGTGAACTTTTGTATTGGGAAAGTCATCTCCGGTGAACTTTTAGATTGGAAAAGTCATGCCCGGTGAACTTTTGTATTGGGAAAGTCATGCCCGGTGAACTATTGTATTGGGAAAGTCATGCCCGGTGAACTTTTGTATTGGGAAAGTCATGCCCGGTGAACTTTTGTATTGGGAAAGTCATCTCCGGTGAACTTTTGTATTGGGAAAGTCGTGCCCGGTGAACTTTTGTATTGGGAAAGTCATGCCCGGTGAACTTTTGTATGGGAAAAGTCATGCCCGGTGAACTTTTGTATTGGGAAAGTCATCTCCGGTGAACTTTTGTATTGGGAAAGTCATCTCCGGTGAACTTTTGTATGGGAAAAGTCATCTCCGGTGAACTTTTGTATTGGGAAAGTCATCTCCGGTGAACTTTTGTATTGGGAAAGTCATCTCCGGTGAACTTTTGTATGGGTAAAGTCATCTCCGGTGAACTTTTGTATTGGGAAAGTCATCTCCGGTGAACTTTTGTATGGGAAAAGTCATCTCCGGTGAACTTTTGTATTGGGAAAGTCATCTCCGGTGAACTTTTGTATTGGGAAAGTCATGCCCGGCGAACTTTTGTATTGGGAAAAGTCATCTCCGGTGAACTTTTGTATTGGGAAAGTCATGCCCGGTGAACTTTTGTATTGAGAAAGTCATGCCCGGTGAACTTTTGTATTGGGAAAGTCATCTCCGGTGAACTTTTATATTGGAAAAGTCATGCCCGGTGAACTTTTGTATTGGGAAAGTCATGCCCGGTGAACTATTGTATTGGGAAAGTCATGCCCGGTGAACTTTTGTATTGGGAAAGTCATGCCCGGTGAACTTTTGTATTGGGAAAGTCATGCCCGGTGAACTTTTGTATTGGGAAAGTCATCTCCGGTGAACTTTTATATTGGAAAAGTCATGCCCGGAGAACTATTGTATTGGGAAAGTCATGCCCGGTGAACTTTTGTATTGGGAAAGTCATGCCCGGTGAACTTTTGTATTGGGAAAGTCATCTCCGGTGAACTTTTGTATTGGGAAAGTCATCTCCGGTGAACTTTTGTATGGGAAAAGTCATCTCCGGTGAACTTTTGTATTGGGAAAGTCATCTCCGGTGAACTTTTGTATGGGAAAAGTCATCTCCGGTGAACTTTTGTATTGGGAAAGTCATCTCCGGTGAACTTTTGTATGGGAAAAGTCATCTCCGGTGAACTTTTGTATTGGGAAAGTCATGCCCGGTGAACTTTTGTATGGGAAAAGTCATCTCCGGTGAACTTTTGTATTGGGAAAGTCGTGCCCGGTGAACTTTTGTATTGGGAAAGTCATCTCCGGTGAACTTTTGTATTGGGAAAGTCATCTCCGGTGAACTTTTGTATGGGAAAAGTCATCTCCGGTGAACTTTTGTATTGGGAAAGTCATCTCCGGTGAACTTTTGTATTGGGAAAGTCATCTCCGGTGAACTTTTGTATTGGGAAAGTCATCTCCGGTGAACTTTTGTATGGGAAAAGTCATCTCCGGTGAACTTTTGTATTGGGAAAATCATCTCCGGTGAACGTTTGTATTGGGAAAGTCATGCCCGGTGAACTTTTGTATTGGGAAAGTCATCTCCGGTGAACTTTTGTATTGGGAAAGTCATCTCCGGTGAACTTTTGTATGGGAAAAGTCATCCCGGTGAACTTTTGTATTGGGAAAGTCATCTCCGGTGAACTTTTGTATGGGAAAAGTCATCTCCGGTGAACTTTTGTATTGGGAAAGTCATGCCCGGTGAACTTTTGTATTGGGAAAGTCATCTCCGGTGAACTTTTGTATTGGGAAAGTCATGCCCGGTGAACTTTTGTATTGGGAAAGTCATCTCCGGTGAACTTTTGTATTGGGAAAGTCATCTCCGGTGAACTTTTGTATGGGAAAAGTCATCTCCGGTGAACTTTTGTATTGGGAAAGTCATCTCCGGTGAACTTTTGTATGGGAAAAGTCATCTCCGGTGAACTTTTGTATTGGGAAAGTCATGCCCGGTGAACTTTTGTATTGGGAAAGTCATCTCCGGTGAACTTTTGTATTGGGAAAGTCATGCCCGGTGAACTTTTGTATTGGGAAAGTCATGCCCGGTGAACTTTTGTATGGGAAAAGTCATCTCCGGTGAACTTTTGTATGGGAAAAGTCATCTCCGGTGAACTTTTGTATGGGAAAAGTCATCTCCGGTGAACTTTTGTATTGGGAAAGTCATCTCCGGTGAACTTTTGTATGGGAAAAGTCATCTCCGGTGAACTTTTGTATTGGGAAAGTCATGCCCGGTGAACTTTTGTATTGGGAAAGTCATCTCCGGTGAACTTTTGTATGGGAAAAGTCATCTCCGGTGAACTTTTGTATGGGAAAGTCATCTCCGGTGAACTTTTGTATGGGAAAAGTCATCTCCGGTGAACTTTTGTATTGGGAAAGTCATCTCCGGTGAACTTTTGTATTGGGAAAAGTCATCTCCGGTGAACTTTTGTATTGGGAAAGTCATCTCCGGTGAACTTTTGTATTGGGAAAGTCATCTCCGGTGAACTTTTGTATTGGGAAAAGTCATCTCCGGTGAACTTTTGTATTGGGAAAGTCATCTCCGGTGAACTTTTGTATTGGGAAAGTCATCTCCGGTGAACTTTTGTATTGGGAAAGTCATCTCCGGTGAACTTTTGTATGGGAAAAGTCATCTCCGGTGAACTTTTGTATTGGGAAAGTCATCTCCGGTGAACTTTTGTATGGGAAAAGTCATCTCCGGTGAACTTTTGTATTGGGAAAGTCATCTCCGGTGAACTTTTGTATTGGGAAAGTCATCTCCGGTGAACTTTTGTATGGGAAAAGTCATCTCCGGTGAACTTTTGTATTGGGAAAGTCATCTCCGGTGAACTTTTGTATTGGGAAAGTCATGCCCGGTGAACTTTTGTATGGGAAAAGTCATCTCCGGTGAACTTTTGTATTGGGAAAGTCATGCGGTGAACTTTTGTATTGGGAAAGTCATGCCCAGTGAACTTTTGTATTGGGAAAGTCATGCCCGGTGAACTTTTGTATTGGGAAAGTCATGCCCGGTGAACTTTTGTATGGGAAAAGTCATCTCCGGTGAACTTTTGTATTGGGAAAGTCATCTCCGGTGAACTTTTGTATTGGGAAAGTCATCTCCGGTGAACTTTTATATTGGAAAAGTCATGCCCGGTAAACTTTTGTATTGGGAAAGTCATCTCCGGTGAACTTTTGTATTGGGAAAGTCATCTCCGGTGAACTTTTGTATGGGAAAAGTCATCTCCGGTGAACTTTTGTATTGGGAAAGTCATGCCCGGTGAACTTTTGTATTGGGAAAGTCATGCCCGGTGAACTTTTGTTTTGGGAAAGTCATGCCCGGTGAACTTTTGTATTGGGAAAGTCATCTCCGGTGAACTTTTGTATGGGAAAAGTCATCTCCGGTGAACTTTTGTATTGGGAAAGTCATGCCCGGTGAACTTTTGTATTGGGAAAGTCATCTCCGGTGAACTTTTGTATGGGAAAAGTCATCTCCGGTGAACTTTTGTATTGGGAAAGTCATCTCCGGTGAACTTTTGTATTGGGAAAGTCATCTCCGGTGAACTTTTATATTGGAAAAGTCATGCCCGGTGAACTTTTGTATTGGGAAAGTCATGCCCGGTGAACTATTGTATTGGGAAAGTCATGCCCGGTGAACTTTTGTATTGGGAAAGTCATGCCCGGTGAACTTTTGAATTGGGAAAGTCATCTCGGGTGAACTTTTGTATTGGGAAAGTCGTGCCCGGTGAACTTTTGTATTGGGAAAGTCATCTCCGGTGAACTTTTGTATGGGAAAAGTCATGCCCGGTGAACTTTTGTATTGGGAAAGTCATCTCCGGTGAACTTTTGTATTGGGAAAGTCATCTCCGGTGAACTTTTGTATGGGAAAAGTCATCTCCGGTGAACTTTTGTATTGGGAAAGTCATCTCCGGTGAACTTTTGTATTGGGAAAGTCATCTCCGGTGAACTTTTGTATGGGTAAAGTCATCTCCGGTGAACTTTTGTATTGGGAAAGTCATCTCCGGTGAACTTTTGTATGGGAAAAGTCATCTCCGGTGAACTTTTGTATTGGGAAAGTCATCTCCGGTGAACTTTTGTATTGGGAAAGTCATGCCCGGCGAACTTTTGTATTGGGAAAGTCATGCCCGGTGAACTTTTGTATTGGGAAAGTCATGCCCGGTGAACTTTTGTATTGAGAAAGTCATGCCCGGTGAACTTTTGTATTGGGAAAGTCATCTCCGGTGAACTTTTATATTGGAAAAGTCATGCCCGGTGAACTTTTGTATTGGGAAAGTCATGCCCGGTGAACTATTGTATTGGGAAAGTCATGCCCGGTGAACTTTTGTATTGGGAAAGTCATCTCCGGTGAACTTTTGTATGAGAAAAGTCATCTCCGGTGAACTTTTGTATTGGGAAAGTCATCTCCGGTGAACTTTTGTATGGGAAAAGTCATCTCCGGTGAACTTTTGTATTGGGAAAGTCATGCCCGGTGAACTTTTGTATTGGGAAAGTCATCTCCGGTGAACTTTTGTATTGGGAAAGTCATGCCCGGTGAACTTTTGTATTGGGAAAGTCATGCCCGGTGAACTTTTGTATGGGAAAAGTCATCTCCGGTGAACTTTTGTATGGTTAAAGTCATCTCCGGTGAACTTTTGTATGGGAAAAGTCATCTCCGGTGAACTTTTGTATTGGGAAAGTCATCTCCGGTGAACTTTTGTATGGGAAAAGTCATCTCCGGTGAACTTTTGTATTGGGAAAGTCATGCCCGGTGAACTTTTGTATTGGGAAAGTCATCTCCGGTGAACTTTTGTATGGGAAAAGTCATCTCCGGTGAACTTTTGTATGGGAAAGTCATCTCCGGTGAACTTTTGTATGGGAAAAGTCATCTCCGGTGAACTTTTGTATTGGGAAAGTCATCTCCGGTGAACTTTTGTATTGGGAAAAGTCATCTCCGGTGAACTTTTGTATTGGGAAAGTCATCTCCGGTGAACTTTTGTATTGGGAAAGTCATCTCCGGTGAACTTTTGTATTGGGAAAAGTCATCTCCGGTGAACTTTTGTATGAGAAAAGTCATCTCCGGTGAACTTTTGTATTGGGAAAGTCATCTCCGGTGAACTTTTGTATGGGAAAAGTCATCTCCGGTGAACTTTTGTATTGGGAAAGTCATCTCCGGTGAACTTTTGTATTGGGAAAGTCATCTCCGGTGAACTTTTGTATGGGAAAAGTCATCTCCGGTGAACTTTTGTATTGGGAAAGTCATCTCCGGTGAACTTTTGTATTGGGAAAGTCATGCCCGGTGAACTTTTGTATGGGAAAAGTCATCTCCGGTGAACTTTTGTATTGGGAAAGTCATGCGGTGAACTTTTGTATTGGGAAAGTCATGCCCAGTGAACTTTTGTATTGGGAAAGTCATGCCCGGTGAACTTTTGTATTGGGAAAGTCATGCTCGGTGAACTTTTGTATGGGAAAAGTCATCTCCGGTGAACTTTTGTATTGGGAAAGTCATCTCCGGTGAACTTTTGTATTGGGAAAGTCATCTCCAATGAACTTTTATATTGGAAAAGTCATGCCCGGTAAACTTTTGTATTGGGAAAGTCATCTCCGGTGAACTTTTGTATTGGGAAAGTCATCTCCGGTGAACTTTTGTATTGGGAAAGTCATCTCCGGTGAACTTTTGTATGGGAAAAGTCATCTCCGGTGAACTTTTGTATTGGGAAAGTCATCTCCGGTGAACTTTTGTATTGGGAAAGTCATGCCCGGTGAACTTTTGTATTGGGAAAGTCATCTCCGGTGAACTTTTGTATTGGGAAAGTCATCTCCGGTGAACTTTTGTATGGGAAAAGTCATCCCGGTGAACTTTTGTATTGGGAAAGTCATCTCCGGTGAACTTTTGTATGGGAAAAGTCATCTCCGGTGAACTTTTGTATGGGAAAAGTCATCTCCGGTGAACTTTTGTATTGGGAAAGTCATCTCCGGTGAACTTTTGTATTGGGAAAGTCATCTCCGGTGAACTTTTATATTGGAAAAGTCATGCCTGGTGAACTTTTGTATTGGGAAAGTCATGCCCGGTGAACTATTGTATTGGGAAAGTCATGCCCGGTGAACTTTTGTATTGGGAAAGTCATGCCCGGTGAACTTTTGTATTGGGAAAGTCATCTCCGGTGAACTTTTGTATTGGGAAAGTCGTGCCCGGTGAACTTTTGTATTGGGAAAGTCATGCCCGGTGAACTTTTGTATGGGAAAAGTCATGCCCGGTGAACTTTTGTATTGGGAAAGTCATCTCCGGTGAACTTTTGTATTGGGAAAGTCATCTCCGGTGAACTTTTGTATGGGAAAAGTCATCTCCGGTGAACTTTTGTATTGGGAAAGTCATCTCCGGTGAACTTTTGTATTGGGAAAGTCATCTCCGGTGAACTTTTGTATGGGTAAAGTCATCTCCGGTGAACTTTTGTATTGGGAAAGTCATCTCCGGTGAACTTTTGTATGGGAAAAGTCATCTCCGGTGAACTTTTGTATTGGGAAAGTCATCTCCGGTGAACTTTTGTATTGGGAAAGTCATGCCCGGCGAACTTTTGTATTGGGAAAGTCATGCCCGGTGAACTTTTGTATTGGGAAAGTCATGCCCGGTGAACTTTTGTATTGAGAAAGTCATGCCCGGTGAACTTTTGTATTGGGAAAGTCATCTCCGGTGAACTTTTATATTGGAAAAGTCATGCCCGGTGAACTTTTGTATTGGGAAAGTCATGCCCGGTGAACTATTGTATTGGGAAAGTCATGCCCGGTGAACTTTTGTATTGGGAAAGTCATGCCCGGTGAACTTTTGTATTGGGAAAGTCATGCCCGGTGAACTTTTGTATTGGGAAAGTCATCTCCGGTGAACTTTTATATTGGAAAAGTCATGCCCGGAGAACTATTGTATTGGGAAAGTCATGCCCGGTGAACTTTTGTATTGGGAAAGTCATGCCCGGTGAACTTTTGTATTGGGAAAGTCATCTCCGGTGAACTTTTGTATTGGGAAAGTCATCTCCGGTGAACTTTTGTATGGGAAAAGTCATCTCCGGTGAACTTTTGTATTGGGAAAGTCATCTCCGGTGAACTTTTGTATGGGAAAATTCATCTCCGGTGAACTTTTGTATTGGGAAAGTCATCTCCGGTGAACTTTTGTATGGGAAAAGTCATCTCCGGTGAACTTTTGTATTGGGAAAGTCATGCCCGGTGAACTTTTGTATGGGAAAAGTCATCTCCGGTGAACTTTTGTATTGGGAAAGTCGTGCCCGGTGAACTTTTGTATTGGGAAAGTCATCTCCGGTGAACTTTTGTATTGGGAAAGTCATCTCCGGTGAACTTTTGTATGGGAAAAGTCATCTCCGGTGAACTTTTGTATTGGGAAAGTCATCTCCGGTGAACTTTTGTATTGGGAAAGTCATCTCCGGTGAACTTTTGTATTGGGAAAGTCATCTCCGGTGAACTTTTGTATGGGAAAAGTCATCTCCGGTGAACTTTTGTATTGGGAAAGTCATCTCCGGTGAACTTTTGTATTGGGAAAGTCATGCCCGGTGAACTTTTGTATTGGGAAAGTCATCTCCGGTGAACTTTTGTATTGGGAAAGTCATCTCCGGTGAACTTTTGTATGGGAAAAGTCATCTCCGGTGAACTTTTGTATTGGGAAAGTCATCTCCGGTGAACTTTTGTATGGGAAAAGTCATCTCCGGTGAACTTTGGTATTGGGAAAGTCATGCCCGGTGAACTTTTGTATTGGGAAAGTCATCTCCGGTGAACTTTTGTATTGGGAAAGTCATGCCCGGTGAACTTTTGTATTGGGAAAGTCATCTCCGGTGAACTTTTGTATGGGAAAGTCATCTCCGGTGAACTTTTGTATGGGAAAAGTCATCTCCGGTGAACTTTTGTATTGGGAAAGTCATCTCCGGTGAACTTTTGTATGGGAAAAGTCATCTCCGGTGAACTTTTGTATTGGGAAAGTCATGCCCGGTGAACTTTTGTATTGGGAAAGTCATCTCCGGTGAACTTTTGTATTGGGAAAGTCATGCCCGGTGAACTTTTGTATTGGGAAAGTCATGCCCGGTGAACTTTTGTATGGGAAAAGTCATCTCCGGTGAACTTTTGTATGGGAAAAGTCATCTCCGGTGAACTTTTGTATGGGAAAAGTCATCTCCGGTGAACTTTTGTATTGGGAAAGTCATCTCCGGTGAACTTTTGTATGGGAAAAGTCATCTCCGGTGAACTTTTGTATTGGGAAAGTCATGCCCGGTGAACTTTTGTATTGGGAAAGTCATCTCCGGTGAACTTTTGTATGGGAAAAGTCATCTCCGGTGAATTTTTGTATGGGAAAAGTCATCTCCGGTGAACTTTTGTATTGGGAAAGTCATCTCCGGTGAACTTTTGTATTGGAAAAGTCATCTCCGGTGAACTTTTGTATTGGGAAAGTCATGCCCGGTGAACTTTTGTATTGGGAAAGTCATGCCCGGTGAACTTTTGTATTGGGAAAGTCATCTCCGGTGAACTTTTGTATTGGGAAAGTCATCTCCGGTGAACTTTTGTATTGGGAAAGTCATCTCCGGTGAACTTTTGTATGGGAAAAGTCATCTCCGGTGAACTTTTGTATTGGGAAAGTCATCTCCGGTGAACTTTTGTATGGGAAAAGTCATCTCCGGTGAACTTTTGTATTGGGAAAGTCATGCCCGGTGAACTTTTGTATGGGAAAAGTCATCTCCGGTGAACTTTTGTATTGGGAAAGTCGTGCCCGGTGAACTTTTGTATTGGGAAAGTCATCTCCGGTGAACTTTTGTATTGGGAAAGTCATCTCCGGTGAACTTTTGTATGGGAAAAGTCATCTCCGGTGAACTTTTGTATTGGGAAAGTCATCTCCGGTGAACTTTTGTATTGGGAAAGTCATCTCCGGTGAACTTTTGTATTGGGAAAGTCATCTCCGGTGAACTTTTGTATGGGAAAAGTCATCTCCGGTGAACTTTTGTATTGGGAAAATCATCTCCGGTGAACGTTTGTATTGGGAAAGTCATGCCCGGTGAACTTTTGTATTGGGAAAGTCATCTCCGGTGAACTTTTGTATTGGGAAAGTCATCTCCGGTGAACTTTTGTATGGGAAAAGTCATCCCGGTGAACTTTTGTATTGGGAAAGTCATCTCCGGTGAACTTTTGTATGGGAAAAGTCATCTCCGGTGAACTTTTGTATTGGAAAGTCATGCCCGGTGAACTTTTGTATTGGGAAAGTCATCTCCGGTGAACTTTTGTATTGGGAAAGTCATGCCCGGTGAACTTTTGTATTGGGAAAGTCATCTCCGGTGAACTTTTGTATTGGGAAAGTCATCTCCGGTGAACTTTTGTATGGAAAAGTCATCTCCGGTGAACTTTTGTATTGGGAAAGTCATCTCCGGTGAACTTTTGTATGGGAAAAGTCATCTCCGGTGAACTTTTGTATTGGGAAAGTCATGCCCGGTGAACTTTTGTATTGGGAAAGTCATCTCCGGTGAACTTTTGTATTGGGAAAGTCATGCCCGGTGAACTTTTGTATTGGGAAAGTCATGCCCGGTGAACTTTTGTATGGGAAAAGTCATCTCCGGTGAACTTTTGTATGGGAAAAGTCATCTCCGGTGAACTTTTGTATGGGAAAAGTCATCTCCGGTGAACTTTTGTATTGGGAAAGTCATCTCCGGTGAACTTTTGTATGGGAAAAGTCATCTCCGGTGAACTTTTGTATTGGGAAAGTCATGCCGGTGAACTTTTGTATTGGGAAAGTCATCTCCGGTGAACTTTTGTATGGGAAAGTCATCTCCGGTGAACTTTTGTATGGAAAGTCATCTCCGGTGAACTTTTGTATGGGAAAAGTCATCTCCGGTGAACTTTTGTATTGGGAAAAGTCATCTCCGGTGAACTTTTGTATTGGGAAAAGTCATCTCCGGTGAACTTTTGTATTGGGAAAGTCATCTCCGGTGAACTTTTGTATTGGGAAAGTCATCTCCGGTGAACTTTTGTATTGGGAAAAGTCATCTCCGGTGAACTTTTGTATTGGGAAAGTCATCTCCGGTGAACTTTGTATTGGGAAAGTCATCTCCGGTGAACTTTTGTATTGGGAAAGTCATCTCCGGTGAACTTTTGTATGGGAAAAGTCATCTCCGGTGAACTTTTGTATTGGGAAAGTCATCTCCGGTGAACTTTTGTATGGGAAAAGTCATCTCCGGTGAACTTTTGTATTGGGAAAGTCATCTCCGGTGAACTTTTGTATTGGGAAAGTCATCTCCGGTGAACTTTTGTATGGGAAAAGTCATCTCCGGTGAACTTTTGTATTGGGAAAGTCATCTCCGGTGAACTTTTGTATTGGGAAAGTCATGCCCGGTGAACTTTTGTATGGGAAAAGTCATCTCCGGTGAACTTTTGTATTGGGAAAGTCATGCGGTGAACTTTTGTATTGGGAAAGTCATGCCCAGTGAACTTTTGTATTGGGAAAGTCATGCCCGGTGAACTTTTGTATTGGGAAAGTCATGCCCGGTGAACTTTTGTATGGGAAAAGTCATCTCCGGTGAACTTTTGTATTGGGAAAGTCATCTCCGGTGAACTTTTGTATTGGGAAAGTCATCTCCGGTGAACTTTTATATTGGAAAAGTCATGCCCGGTAAACTTTTGTATTGGGAAAGTCATCTCCGGTGAACTTTTGTATTGGGAAAGTCATCTCCGGTGAACTTTTGTATGGGAAAAGTCATCTCCGGTGAACTTTTGTATTGGGAAAGTCATGCCCGGTGAACTTTTGTATTGGGAAAGTCATGCCCGGTGAACTTTTGTTTTGGGAAAGTCATGCCCGGTGAACTTTTGTATTGGGAAAGTCATCTCCGGTGAACTTTTGTATGGGAAAAGTCATCTCCGGTGAACTTTTGTATTGGGAAAGTCATGCCCGGTGAACTTTTGTATTGGGAAAGTCATCTCCGGTGAACTTTTGTATGGGAAAAGTCATCTCCGGTGAACTTTTGTATTGGGAAAGTCATCTCCGGTGAACTTTTGTATTGGGAAAGTCATCTCCGGTGAACTTTTATATTGGAAAAGTCATGCCCGGTGAACTTTTGTATTGGGAAAGTCATGCCCGGTGAACTATTGTATTGGGAAAGTCATGCCCGGTGAACTTTTGTATTGGGAAAGTCATGCCCGGTGAACTTTTGTATTGGGAAAGTCATCTCGGGTGAACTTTTGTATTGGGAAAGTCGTGCCCGGTGAACTTTTGTATTGGGAAAGTCATGCCCGGTGAACTTTTGTATGGGAAAAGTCATGCCCGGTGAACTTTTGTATTGGGAAAGTCATCTCCGGTGAACTTTTGTATTGGGAAAGTCATCTCCGGTGAACTTTTGTATGGGAAAAGTCATCTCCGGTGAACTTTTGTATTGGGAAAGTCATCTCCGGTGAACTTTTGTTATTGGGAAAGTCATCTCCGGTGAACTTTTGTATGGGTAAAGTCATCTCCGGTGAACTTTTGTATTGGGAAAGTCATCTCCGGTGAACTTTTGTATGGGAAAAGTCATCTCCGGTGAACTTTTGTATTGGGAAAGTCATCTCCGGTGAACTTTTGTATTGGGAAGTCATGCCCGGCGAACTTTTGTATTGGGAAAGTCATGCCCGGTGAACTTTTGTATTGGGAAAGTCATGCCCGGTGAACTTTTGTATTGAGAAAGTCATGCCCGGTGAACTTTTGTATTGGGAAAGTCATCTCCGGTGAACTTTTATATTGGAAAAGTCATGCCCGGTGAACTTTTGTATTGGGAAAGTCATGCCCGGTGAACTATTGTATTGGGAAAGTCATGCCCGGTGAACTTTTGTATTGGGAAAGTCATCTCCGGTGAACTTTTGTATGAGAAAAGTCATCTCCGGTGAACTTTTGTATTGGGAAAGTCATCTCCGGTGAACTTTTGTATGGGAAAAGTCATCTCCGGTGAACTTTTGTATTGGGAAAGTCATGCCCGGTGAACTTTTGTATTGGGAAAGTCATCTCCGGTGAACTTTTGTATTGGGAAAGTCATGCCCGGTGAACTTTTGTATTGGGAAAGTCATGCCCGGTGAACTTTTGTATGGGAAAAGTCATCTCCGGTGAACTTTTGTATGGTTAAAGTCATCTCCGGTGAACTTTTGTATGGGAAAAGTCATCTCCGGTGAACTTTTGTATTGGGAAAGTCATCTCCGGTGAACTTTTGTATGGGAAAAGTCATCTCCGGTGAACTTTTGTATTGGGAAAGTCATGCCGGTGAACTTTTGTATTGGGAAAGTCATCTCCGGTGAACTTTTGTATGGGAAAAGTCATCTCCGGTGAACTTTTGTATGGGAAAGTCATCTCCGGTGAACTTTTGTATGGGAAAAGTCATCTCCGGTGAACTTTTGTATTGGGAAAGTCATCTCCGGTGAACTTTTGTATTGGGAAAAGTCATCTCCGGTGAACTTTTGTATTGGGAAAGTCATCTCCGGTGAACTTTTGTATTGGGAAAGTCATCTCCGGTGAACTTTTGTATTGGGAAAAGTCATCTCCGGTGAACTTTTGTATGAGAAAAGTCATCTCCGGTGAACTTTTGTATTGGGAAAGTCATCTCCGGTGAACTTTTGTATGGGAAAAGTCATCTCCGGTGAACTTTTGTATTGGGAAAGTCATCTCCGGTGAACTTTTGTATTGGGAAAGTCATCTCCGGTGAACTTTTGTATGGGAAAAGTCATCTCCGGTGAACTTTTGTATTGGGAAAGTCATCTCCGGTGAACTTTTGTATTGGGAAAGTCATGCCCGGTGAACTTTTGTATGGGAAAAGTCATCTCCGGTGAACTTTTGTATTGGGAAAGTCATGCGGTGAACTTTTGTATTGGGAAAGTCATGCCCAGTGAACTTTTGTATTGGGAAAGTCATGCCCGGTGAACTTTTGTATTGGGAAAGTCATGCCGGTGAACTTTTGTATGGGAAAAGTCATCTCCGGTGAACTTTGTATTGGGAAAGTCATCTCCGGTGAACTTTTGTATTGGGAAAGTCATCTCCAATGAACTTTTATATTGGAAAAGTCATGCCCGGTAAACTTTTGTATTGGGAAAGTCATCTCCGGTGAACTTTTGTATTGGGAAAGTCATCTCCGGTGAACTTTTGTATTGGGAAAGTCATCTCCGGTGAACTTTTGTATGGGAAAAGTCATCTCCGGTGAACTTTTGTATTGGGAAAGTCATCTCCGGTGAACTTTTGTATTGGGAAAGTCATGCCCGGTGAACTTTTGTATTGGGAAAGTCATCTCCGGTGAACTTTTGTATTGGGAAAGTCATCTCCGGTGAACTTTTGTATGGGAAAAGTCATCCCGGTGAACTTTTGTATTGGGAAAGTCATCTCCGGTGAACTTTTGTATGGGAAAAGTCATCTCCGGTGAACTTTTGTATGGGAAAAGTCATCTCCGGTGAACTTTTGTATTGGGAAAGTCATCTCCGGTGAACTTTTGTATTGGGAAAGTCATCTCCGGTGAACTTTTATATTGGAAAAGTCATGCCTGGTGAACTTTTGTATTGGGAAAGTCATGCCCGGTGAACTATTGTATTGGGAAAGTCATGCCCGGTGAACTTTTGTATTGGGAAAGTCATGCCCGGTGAACTTTTGTATTGGGAAAGTCATCTCCGGTGAACTTTTGTATTGGGAAAGTCGTGCCGGTGAACTTTTGTATTGGGAAAGTCATGCCCGGTGAACTTTTGTATGGGAAAAGTCATGGCCCGGTGAACTTTTGTATTGGGAAAGTCATCTCCGGTGAACTTTTGTATTGGGAAAGTCATCTCCGGTGAACTTTTGTATGGGAAAAGTCATCTCCGGTGAACTTTTGTATTGGGAAAGTCATCTCCGGTGAACTTTTGTATTGGGAAAGTCATCTCCGGTGAACTTTTGTATGGGTAAAGTCATCTCCGGTGAACTTTTGTATTGGGAAAGTCATCTCCGGTGAACTTTTGTATGGGAAAAGTCATCTCCGGTGAACTTTTGTATTGGGAAAGTCATCTCCGGTGAACTTTTGTATTGGGAAAGTCATGCCCGGCGAACTTTTGTATTGGGAAAGTCATGCCCCGGTGAACTTTTGTATTGGGAAAGTCATGCCCGGTGAACTTTTGTATTGAGAAAGTCATGCCCGGTGAACTTTTGTATTGGGAAAGTCATCTCCGGTGAACTTTTATATTGGAAAAGTCATGCCCGGTGAACTTTTGTATTGGGAAAGTCATGCCCGGTGAACTATTGTATTGGGAAAGTCATGCCCGGTGAACTTTTGTATTGGGAAAGTCATGCCCGGTGAACTTTTGTATTGGGAAAGTCATGCCCGGTGAACTTTTGTATTGGGAAAGTCATCTCCGGTGAACTTTTATATTGGAAAAGTCATGCCCGGAGAACTATTGTATTGGGAAAGTCATGCCCGGTGAACTTTTGTATTGGGAAAGTCATGCCCGGTGAACTTTTGTATTGGGAAAGTCATCTCCGGTGAACTTTTGTATTGGGAAAGTCATCTCCGGTGAACTTTTGTATGGGAAAAGTCATCTCCGGTGAACTTTTGTATTGGGAAAGTCATCTCCGGTGAACTTTTGTATGGGAAAATTCATCTCCGGTGAACTTTTGTATTGGGAAAGTCATCTCCGGTGAACTTTGTATGGGAAAAGTCATCTCCGGTGAACTTTTGTATTGGGAAAGTCATGCCCGGTGAACTTTTGTATGGGAAAAGTCATCTCCGGTGAACTTTTGTATTGGGAAAGTCGTGCCCGGTGAACTTTTGTATTGGGAAAGTCATCTCCGGTGAACTTTTGTATTGGGAAAGTCATCTCCGGTGAACTTTTGTATGGGAAAAGTCATCTCCGGTGAACTTTTGTATTGGGAAAGTCATCTCCGGTGAACTTTTGTATTGGGAAAGTCATCTCCGGTGAACTTTTGTATTGGGAAAAAAGTCAATCTCGGTGAACTTTTGTATGGGAAAAGTCATCTCCGGTGAACTTTTGTTTTGGGAAAGTCATCTCCGGTGAACTTTTGTATGGAAAGTCATGCCCGGTGAACTTTTGTATTGGGAAAGTCATCTCCGGTGAACTTTTGTATTGGGAAGTCCCGGTGAACTTTTGTATGGGAAAAGTCATCTCCGGTGAACTTTTGTATTGGGAAAGTCATCTCCGGTGAACTTTTGTATGGGAAAAGTCATCTCCGGTGAACTTTTGTATTGGGAAAGTCATGTCCGGTGAACTTTTGTATTGGGAAAGTCATCTCCGGTGAACTTTTGTATTGGGAAAGTCATGCCCGGTGAACTTTTGTATTGGGAAAGTCATCTCCGGTGAACTTTTGTATTGGGAAAGTCATCTCCGGTGAACTTTTGTATGGGAAAAGTCATCTCCGGTGAACTTTTGTATTGGGAAAGTCATCTCCGGTGAACTTTTGTATGGGAAAAGTCATCTCCGGTGAACTTTTGTATTGGGAAAGTCATGCCCGGTGAACTTTTGTATTGGGAAAGTCATCTCCGGTGAACTTTTGTATTGGGAAAGTCATGCCCGGTGAACTTTTGTATTGGGAAAGTCATGCCCGGTGAACTTTTGTATGGGAAAGTCATCTCCGGTGAACTTTTGTATGGGAAAAGTCATCTCCGGTGAACTTTTGTATGGGAAAAGTCATCTCCGGTGAACTTTTGTATTGGGAAAGTCATCTCCGGTGAACTTTTGTATGGGAAAAGTCATCTCCGGTGAACTTTTGTATTGGGAAAGTCATGCCCGGTGAACTTTTGTATTGGGAAAGTCATCTCCGGTGAACTTTTGTATGGGAAAAGTCATCTCCGGTGAATTTTTGTATGGGAAAAGTCATCTCCGGTGAACTTTTGTATTGGGAAAGTCATCTCCGGTGAACTTTTGTATTGGGAAAAGTCATCTCCGGTGAACTTTTGTATCGGGAAAGTCATGCCCGGTGAACTTTTGTATTGGGAAAGTCATGCCCGGTGAACTTTTGTATTGGGAAAGTCATCTCCGGTGAACTTTTGTATTGGGAAAGTCATCTCCGGTGAACTTTTGTATTGGGAAAGTCATCTCCGGTGAACTTTTGTATGGGAAAAGTCATCTCCGGTGAACTTTTGTATTGGGAAAGTCATCTCCGGTGAACTTTTGTATGGGAAAAGTCATCTCCGGTGAACTTTTGTATTGGGAAAGTCATCTCCGGTGAACTTTTGTATTGGGAAAGTCATCTCCGGTGAACTTTTGTATGGGAAAAGTCATCTCCGGTGAACTTTTGTATTGGGAAAGTCATCTCCGGTGAACTTTTGTATGGGAAAAGTCATCTCCGGTGAACTTTTGTATTGGGAAAGTCATGCCCGGTGAACTTTTGTATTGGGAAAGTCATGCCCGGTGAACTTTTGTTTTGGGAAAGTCATGCCCGGTGAACTTTTGTATTGGGAAAGTCATCTCCGGTGAACTTTTGTATGGGAAAAGTCATCTCCGGTGAACTTTTGTATTGGGAAAGTCATGCCCGGTGAACTTTTTTATTGGGAAAGTCATCTCCGGTGAACTTTTGTATGGGAAAAGTCATCTCCGGTGAACTTTTGTATTGGGAAAGTCATCTCCGGTGAACTTTTGTATTGGGAAAGTCATCTCCGGTGAACTTTTATATTGGAAAAGTCATGCCCGGTGAACTTTTGTATTGGGAAAGTCATGCCCGGTGAACTATTGTATTGGGAAAGTCATGCCCGGTGAACTTTTGTATTGGGAAAGTCATGCCCGGTGAACTTTTGTATTGGGAAAGTCATCTCCGGTGAACTTTTGTATTGGGAAAGTCGTGCCCGGTGAACTTTTGTATTGGGAAAGTCATGCCCGGTGAACTTTTGTATGGGAAAAGTCATGCCCGGTGAACTTTTGTATGGGAAAAGTCATGCCCGGTGAACTTTTGTATTGGGAAAGTCATCTCCGGTGAACTTTTGTATTGGGAAAGTCATCTCCGGTGAACTTTTGTATGGGTAAAGTCATCTCCGGTGAACTTTTGTATTGGGAAAGTCATCTCCGGTGAACTTTTGTATGGGAAAAGTCATCTCCGGTGAACTTTTGTATTGGGAAAGTCATCTCCGGTGAACTTTTGTATTGGGAAAGTCGTGCCCGGTGAACTTTTGTATTGGGAAAGTCATCTCCGGTGAACTTTTGTATTGGGAAAGTCATCTCCGGTGAACTTTTGTATGGGAAAAGTCATATCCGGTGAACTTTTGTAGTATTGGAAAGTCATCTCCGGTGAACTTTTGTATTGGGAAAGTCATCTCCGGTGAACTTTTGTATTGGGAAAGTCATCTCCGGTGAACTTTTGTATGGGAAAAGTCATCTCCGGTGAACTTTTGTATTGGGAAAGTCATCTCCGGTGAACTTTTGTATTGGGAAAGTCATGCCCGGTGAACTTTTGTATTGGGAAAGTCATCTTCGGTGAACTTTTGTATTGGGAAAGTCATCTCCGGTGAAATTTTGTATGGGAAAAGTCATCTCCGGTGAACTTTTGTATTGGGAAAGTCATCTCCGGTGAACTTTTGTATGGGAAAAGTCATCTCCGGTGAACTTTTGTATTGGGAAAGTCATGCCCGGTGAACTTTTGTATTGGGAAAGTTATCTCCGGTGAACTTTTGTATTGGGAAAGTCATGCCCGGTGAACTTTTGTATTGGGAAAGTCATCTCCGGTGAACTTTTGTATTGGGAAAGTCATCTCCCGTTGAACGTTTGTATGGGAAAAGTCATCTCCGCTGAACTTTTGTATTGGGAAAGTCATCTCCGGTGAACTTTTGTATGGGAAAAGTCATCTCCGGTGAACTTTTGTATTGGGAAAGTCATGCCCGGTGAACTTTTGTATTGGGAAAGTCATCTCCGGTGAACTTTTGTATTGGGAAAGTCATGCCCGGTGAACTTTTGTATTGGGAAAGTCATGCCCGGTGAACTTTTGTATGGGAAAAGTCATCTCCGGTGAACTTTTGTATGGGAAAAGTCATCTCCGGTGAACTTTTGTATGGGAAAAGTCATCTCCGGTGAACTTTTGTATTGGGAAAGTCATCTCCGGTGAACTTTTGTATGGGAAAAGTCATCTCCGGTGAACTTTTGTATTGGGAAAGTCATGCCCGGTGAACTTTTGTATTGGGAAAGTCATCTCCGGTGAACTTTTGTATGGGAAAAGTCATCTCCGGTGAACTTTTGTATTGGGAAAGTCATCTCCGGTGAACTTTTGTATGGGAAAAGTCATCTCCGGTGAACTTTTGTATTGGGAAAGTCATCTCCGGTGAACTTTTGTATGGGAAAAGTCATCTCCGGTGAACTTTTGTATTGGGAAAGTCATGCCCGGTGAACTTTTGTATTGGGAAAGTCATCTCCGGTGAACTTTTGTATTGGGAAAGTCATGCCCGGTGAACTTTTGTATTGGGAAAGTCATCTCCGGTGAACTTTTGTATGGGAAAAGTCATCTCCGGTGAACTTTTGTATGGGAAAAGTCATCTCCGGTGAACTTTTGTATGGGAAAAGTCATCTCCGGTGAACTTTTGTATGGGAAAAGTCATCTCCGGTGAACTTTTGTATTGGGAAAGTCATCTCCGGTGAACTTTTGTATGGGAAAAGTCATCTCCGGTTAACTTTTGTATTGGGAAAGTCATGCCCGGTGAACTTTTGTATTGGGAAAGTCATCTCCGGTGAACTTTTGTATTGGGAAAGTCATGCCCGGTGAACTTTTGTATTGGGAAAGTCATGCCCGGTGAACTTTTGTATGGGAAAAGTCATCTCCGGTGAACTTTTGTATGGGAAAAGTCATCTCCGGTGAACTTTTGTATGGGAAAAGTCATCTCCGTTGAACTTTTGTATTGGGAAAGTCATCTCCGGTGAACTTTTGTATGGGAAAAGTCATCTCCGGTGAACTTTTGTATTGGGAAAGTCATGCCCGGTGAACTTTTGTATTGGGAAAGTCATCTCCGGTGAACTTTTGTATGGGAAAATCATCTCCGGTGAACTTTTGTATTGGGAAAGTCATCTCCGGTGAACTTTTGTATGGGAAAAGTCATCTCCGGTGAACTTTTGTATTGGGAAAGTCATCTCCGGTGAACTTTTGTATGGGAAAAGTCATCTCCGGTGAACTTTTGTATTGGGAATGTCATGCCCGGTGAACTTTTGTATTGGGAAAGTCATGCCCGGTGAACTTTTGTATTGGGAAAGTCATCTCCGGTGAACTTTTGTATTGGGAAAGTCATCTCCGGTGAACTTTTGTATTGGGAAAGTCATCTCCGGTGAACTTTTGTATGGGAAAAGTCATCTCCGGTGAACTTTTGTATTGGGAAAGTCATCTCCGGTGAACTTTTGTATGGGAAAAGTCATCTCCGGTGAACTTTTGTATTGGGAAAGTCATCTCCGGTGAACTTTTGTATTGGGAAAGTCATCTCCGGTGAACTTTTGTATGGGAAAATCATCTCCGGTGAACTTTTGTATTGGGAAAGTCATCTCCGGTGAACTTTTGTATGGGAAAAGTCATCTCCGGTGAACTTTTGTATTGGGAAAGTCATGCCCGGTGAACTTTTGTATTGGGAAAGTCATGCCCGGTGAACTTTTGTTTTGGGAAAGTCATGCCCGGTGAACTTTTGTATTGGGAAAGTCATGCCCGGTGAACTTTTGTATTGGGAAAGTCATCTCCGGTGAACTTTTGTATGGGAAGAGTCATCTTCGGTGAACTTTTGTATGGGAAAAGTCATCTCCGGTGAACTTTTGTATGGGAAAAGTCATCTCCGGTGAACTTTTGTATGGGAAAAGTCATCTCCGGTGAACTTTTGTATTGGGAAAGTCATCTCCGGTGAACTTTTGTATGGGAAAAGTCATCTCCGGTGAACTTTTGTATTGGGAAAGTCATGCCCGGTGAACTTTTGTATTGGGAAAGTCATCTCCGGTGAACTTTTGTATTGGGAAAGTCATGCCCGGTGAACTTTTGTATTGGGAAAGTCATGCCCGGTGAACTTTTGTATGGGAAAAGTCATCTCCGGTGAACTTTTGTATGGGAAAAGTCATCTCCGGTGAACTTTTGTATGGGAAAAGTCATCTCCGGTGAACTTTTGTATTGGGAAAGTCATCTCCGGTGAACTTTTGTATGGGAAAAGTCATCTCCGGTGAACTTTTGTATTGGGAAAGTCATGCCCGGTGAACTTTTGTATTGGGAAAGTCATCTCCGGTGAACTTTTGTATGGGAAAAGTCATCTCCGGTGAACTTTTGTATGGGAAAAGTCATCTCCGGTGAACTTTTGTATTGGGAAAGTCATCTCCGGTGAACTTTTGTATGGGAAAAGTCATCTCCGGTGAACTTTTGTATTGGGAATGTCATGCCCGGTGAACTTTTGTATTGGGAAAGTCATGCCCGGTGAACTTTTGTATTGGGAAAGTCATCTCCGGTGAACTTTTGTATTGGGAAAGTCATCTCCGGTGAACTTTTGTATTAGGAAAGTCATCTCCGGTGAACTTTTGTATGGGAAAAGTCATCTCCGGTGAACTTTTGTATTGGGAAAGTCATCTCCGGTGAACTTTTGTATGGGAAAAGTCATCTCCGGTGAACTTTTGTATTGGGAAAGTCATCTCCGGTGAACTTTTGTATTGGGAAAGTCATCTCCGGTGAACTTTTGTATGGGAAAAGTCATCTCCGGTGAACTTTTGTATTGGGAAAGTCATCTCCGGTGAACTTTTGTATGGGAAAAGTCATCTCCGGTGAACTTTTGTATTGGGAAAGTCATGCCCGGTGAACTTTTGTATTGGGAAAGTCATGCCCGGTGAACTTTTGTTTTGGGAAAGTCATGCCCGGTGAACTTTTGTATTGGGAAAGTCATCTCCGGTGAACTTTTGTATGGGAAAAGTCATCTCCGGTGAACTTTTGTATTGGGAAAGTCATGCCCGGTGAACTTTTGTATTGGGAAAGTCATCTCCGCTGAACTTTTGTATGAGAAAAGTCATCTCCGGTGAACTTTTGTATTGGGAAAGTCATCTCCGGTGAACTTTTGTATTGGGAAAGTCATCTCCGGTGAACTTTTATATTGGAAAAGTCATGCCCGGTGAACTTTTGTATTGGGAAAGTCATGCCCGGTGAACTATTGTATTGGGAAAGTCATGCCCGGTGAACTTCTGTATTGGGAAAGTCATGCCCGGTGAACTTTTGTATTGGGAAAGTCATCTCCGGTGAACTTTTGTATTGGGAAAGTCGTGCCCGGTGATTTTTTGTATTGGGAAAGTCATGCCCGGTGAACTTTTGTATGGGAAAAGTCATACCCGGTGAACTTTTGTATTGGGAAAGTCATCTCCGGTGAACTTTTGTATTGGGAAAGACATCTCCGGTGAACTTTTGTATGGGAAAAGTCATCTCCGGTGAACTTTTGTATTGGGAAAGTCATCTCCGGTGAACTTTTGTATTGGGAAAGTCATCTCCGGTGAACTTTTGTATGGGTAAAGTCATCTCCGGTGAACTTTTGTATTGGGAAAGTCATCTCCGGTGAACTTTTGTATGGGAAAAGTCATCTCCGGTGAACTTTTGTATTGGGAAATTCATCTCCGGTGAACTTTTGTATTGGGAAAGTCATGCCCGGCGAACTTTTGTATTGGGAAAGTCATGCCCGGTGAACTTTTGTATTGGGAAAGTCATGCCCGGTGAACTTTTGTATTGGGAAAGTCATGCCCGGTGAACTTTTGTATTGGGAAAGTCATCTCCGGTGAACTTTTATATTGGAAAAGTCATGCCCGGTGAACTTTTGTATTGGAAAGTCATGCCCGGTGAACTATTGTATTGGGAAAGTCATGCCCGGTGAACTTTTGTATTGGGAAAGTCATGCCCGGTGAACTTTTGTATTGGGAAAGTCATGCCCGGTGAACTTTTGTATTGGGAAAGTCATCTCCGGTGAACTTTTATATTGGAAAAGTCATGCCCGGAGAACTATTGTATTGGGAAAGTCATGCCCGGTGAACTTTTGTATTGGGAAAGTCATGCCCGGTGAACTTTTGTATTGGGAAAGTCATCTCCGGTGAACTTTTGTATTGGGAAAGTCATCTCCGGTGAACTTTTGTATGGGAAAAGTCATCTCCGGTGAACTTTTGTATTGGGAAAGTCATCTCCGGTGAACTTTTGTATGGGAAAAGTCATCTCCGGTGAACTTTTGTATTGGGAAAGTCAAGCCCGGTGAAATTTTGTATGGGAAAAGTCATCTACGGTGAACTTTTGTATTGGGAAAGTCGTGCCCGGTGAACTTTTGTATTGGGAAAGTCATCTCCGGTGAACTTTTGTATGGGAAAAGTCATCTCCGGTGAACTTTTGTATTGGGAAAGTCATGCCCGGTGAACTTTTGTATTGGGAAAGTCATCTCCGGTGAACTTTTATATTGGAAAAGTCATGCCCGGTGAACTTTTGTATTGGGAAAGTCATGCCCGGTGAACTATTGTATTGGGAAAGTCATGCCCGGTGAACTTTTGTATTGGGAAAGTCATGCCCGGTGAACTTTTGTATTGGGAAAGTCATGCCCGGTGAACTTTTGTATTGGGAAAGTCATCTCCGGTGAACTTTTATATTGGAAAAGTCATGCCCGGAGAACTATTGTATTGGGAAAGTCATGCCCGGTGAACTTTTGTATTGGGAAAGTCATGCCCGGTGAACTTTTGTATTGGGAAAGTCATCTCCGGTGAACTTTTGTATTGGGAAAGTCATCTCCGGTGAACTTTTGTATGGGAAAAGTCATCTCCGGTGAACTTTTGTATTGGGAAAGTCATCTCCGGTGAACTTTTGTATGGGAAAAGTCATCTCCGGTGAACTTTTGTATTGGGAAAGTCAAGCCCGGTGAAATTTTGTATGGGAAAAGTCATCTACGGTGAACTTTTGTATTGGGAAAGTCGTGCCCGGTGAACTTTTGTATTGGGAAAGTCATCTCCGGTGAACTTTTGTATTGGGAAAGTCATCTCCGGTGAACTTTTGTATGGGAAAAGTCATCTCCGGTGAACTTTTGTATTGGGAAAGTCATCTCCGGTGAACTTTTGTATGGGAAAAGTCATCTCCGGTGAACTTTTGTATTGGGAAAGTCATCTCCGGTGAACTTTTGTATGGGAAAAGTCATCTCCGGTGAACTTTTGTATTGGGAAAGTCATCTCCGGTGAACTTTTGTATTGGGAAAGTCATGCCCGGTGAACTTTTGTATTGGGAAAGTCATCTCCGGTGAACTTTTGTATTGGGAAAGTCATCTCCGGTGAACTTTTGTATGGGAAAAGTCATCTCCGGTGAACTTTTGTATTGGGAAAGTCATGCCCGGTGAACTTTTGTATTGGGAAAGTCATCTCCGGTGAACTTTTGTATTGGGAAAGTCATGCCCGGTGAACTTTTGTATTGGGAAAGTCATCTCCGGTGAACTTTTGTATTGGGAAAGTCATCTCCGGTGAACTTTTGTATGGGAAAAGTCATCTCCGGTGAACTTTTGTATTGGGAAAGTCATCTCCGGTGAACTTTTGTATGGGAAAAGTCATCTCCGGTGAACTTTTGTATTGGGAAAGTCATGCCCGGTGAACTTTTGTATTGGGAAAGTCATCTCCGGTGAACTTTTGTATTGGGAAAGTCATGCCCGGTGAGCTTTTGTATTGGGAAAGTCATGCCCGGTGAACTTTTGTATGGGAAAAGTCATCTCCGGTGAACTTTTGTATGGCAAAAGTCATCTCCGGTGAACTTTTGTATGGGAAAAGTCATCTCCGGTGAACTTTTGTATTGGGAAAGTCATCTCCGGTGAACTTTTGTATGGGAAAAGTCATCTCCGGTGAACTTTTGTATGGGAAAAATCATCTCCGGTGAACTTTTGTATTGGAAAGTCATGCCCGGTGAACTTTTGTATTGGGAAAGTCATCTCCGGTGAACTTTTGTATGGGAAAAGTCATCTCCGGTGAACTTTTATATTGGAAAAATCATGCCCGGTGTACTTTTGTATTGGGAAAGTCATCTCCGGTGAACTTTTGTATTGGGAAAGTCATGCCCGGTGAACTTTTGTATTGGGAAAGTCATGCCCGGTGAACTTTTGTATTGGGAAAGTCATCTCCGGTGAACTTTTGTATTGGGAAAGTCATCTCCGGTGAACTTTTGTATGGGAAAAGTCATCTCCGGTGAACTTTTGTATTGGGAAAGTCATCTCCGGTGAACTTTTGTATTGGGAAAGTCATCTCCGGTGAACTTTTGTATTGGGAAAGTCATCTCCGGTGAACTTTTGTATTGGGAAAGTCATGCCCGGTGAACTTTTGTATGGGAAAGTCATCTCCGGTGAACTTTTGTATGGGAAAAGTCATCTCCGGTGAACTTTTGTATGGGAAAAGTCATCTCCGGTGAACTTTTGTATGGGAAAAGTCATCTCCGGTGAACTTTTGTATTGGGAAAGTCATCTCCGGTGAACTTTTGTATGGGAAAAGTCATCTCCGGTGAACTTTTGTATTGGGAAAGTCATCTCCGGTGAACTTTTGTATTGGGAAAGTCATCTCCGGTGAACTTTTGTATGGGAAAAGTCATCTCCGGTGAACTTTTGTATTGGGAAAGTCGTGCCCGGTGAACTTTTGTATTGGGAAAGTCATGCCCGTTGAACTTATGTATTGGGAAAGTCATCTCCGGTGAACTTTTGTATTGGGAAAGTCATCTCCGGTGAACTTTTGTATTGGGAAAGTCATCTCCGGTGAACTTTTGTATGGGAAAAGTCATCTCCGCTGAACTTTTGTATTGGGAAAGTCATCTCCGGTGAACTTTTGTATTGGGAAAGTCATCTCCGGTGAACTTTTGTATGGGAAAAGTCATCTCCGGTGAACTTTTGTATTGGGAAGGTCATCTCCGGTGAACTTTTGTATGGGAAAAGTCATCTCCGGTGAACTTTTGTATTGGGAAAGTCATCTCCGGTGAACTTTTGTATGGGAAAAGTCATCTCCGGTGAACTTTTGTATTGGGAAAGTCATCTCCGGTGAACTTTTGTATGGGAAAAGTCATCTCCGGTGAACTTTTGTATTGGGAAAGTCATCTCCGGTGAACTTTTGTATTGGGAAAGTCATGCCCGGTGAACTTTTGTATTGGGAAAGTCATGCCCGGTGAACTTTTGTATTGGGAAAGTCATGCCCGGTGAACTTTTGTATGGGAAAAGTCATCTCCGGTGAACTTTTGTATGGGAAAAGTCATCTCCGGTGAACTTTTGTATTGGGAAAGTCATCTCCGGTGAACTTTTGTATGGGAAAAATCATCTCCGGTGAACTTTTGTATTGGGAAAGTCATGCCCGGTGAACTTTTGTATTGGGAAAGTCATCTCCGGTGAACTTTTGTATGGGAAAAGTCATCTCCGGTGAACTTTTATATTGGAAAAGTCATGCCCGGTGAACTTTTGTATTGGGAAAGTCATCTCCGGTGAACTTTTGTATTGGGAAAGTCATGCCCGGTGAACTTTTGTATTGGGAAAGTCATGCCCGGTGAACTTTTGTATTGGGAAAGTCATCTCCGGTGAACTTTTGTATTGGGAAAGTCATGCCCGGTGAACTTTTGTATTGGGAAAGTCATCTCCGGTGAACTTTTGTATTGGGAAAGTCATCTCCGGTGAACTTTTGCTTTGTATGGAAAGTATCTGGTGAACTTTTGTATTGGGAAGTCATCTCCGGTGAACTTTTGTATTGGGAAAGTCATCTCCGGTGAACTTTTGTATGGGAAAAGTCATCTCCGGTGAACTTTTGTATTGGGAAAGTCATCTCCGGTGAACTTTTGTATGGGAAAAGTCATCTCCGGTGAACTTTTGTATTGGGAAAGTCATCTCCGGTGAACTTTTGTATGGGAAAAGTCATCTCCGGTGAACTTTTGTATTGGGAAAGTCAAGCCCGGTGAAATTTTGTATGGGAAAAGTCATCTCCGGTGAACTTTTGTATTGGGAAAGTCGTGCCCGGTGAACTTTTGTATTGGGAAAGTCATCTCCGGTGAACTTTTGTATTGGGAAAGTCATCTCCGGTGAACTTTTGTATGGGAAAAGTCATCTCCGGTGAACTTTTGTATTGGGAAAGTCATCTCCGGTGAACTTTTGTATTGGGAAAGTCATCTCCGGTGAACTTTTGTATTGGGAAAGTCATCTCCGGTGAACTTTTGTATGGGAAAAGTCATCTCCGGTGAACTTTTGTATTGGGAAAGTCATCTCCGGTGAACTTTTGCATTGGGAAAGTCATGCCCGGTGAACTTTTGTATTGGGAAAGTCATCTCCGGTGAACTTTTGTATTGGGAAAGTCATCTCCGGTGAACTTTTGTATGGGAAAAGTCATCTCCGGTGAACTTTTGTATTGGGAAAGTCATCTCCGGTGAACTTTTGTATGGGAAAAGTCATCTCCGGTGAACTTTTGTATTGGGAAAGTCATGCCCGGTGAACTTTTGTATTGGGAAAGTCATCTCCGGTGAACTTTTGTATTGGGAAAGTCATGCCCGGTGAACTTTTGTATTGGGAAAGTCATCTCCGGTGAACTTTTGTATTGGGAAAGTCATCTCCGGTGAACTTTTGTATGGGAAAAGTCATCTCCGGTGAACTTTTGTATTGGGAAAGTCATCTCCGGTGAACTTTTGTATGGGAAAAGTCATCTCCGGTGAACTTTTGTATTGGGAAAGTCATGCCCGGTGAACTTTTGTATTGGGAAAGTCATCTCCGGTGAACTTTTGTATTGGGAAAGTCATGCCCGGTGAGCTTTTGTATTGGGAAAGTAATGCCCGGTGAACTTTTGTATGGGAAAAGTCATCTCCGGTGAACTTTTGTATGGGAAAAGTCATCTCCGGTGAACTTTTGTATGGGAAAAGTCATCTCCGGTGAACTTTTGTATTGGGAAAGTCATCTCCGGTGAACTTTTGTATGGGAAAAGTCATCTCCGGTGAACTTTTGTATGGGAAAAATCATCTCCGGTGAACTTTTGTATTGGGAAAGTCATGCCCGGTGAACTTTTGTATTGGGAAAGTCATCTCCGGTGAACTTTTGTATGGGAAAAATCATCTCCGGTGAACTTTTATATTGGAAAAATCATGCCCGGTGAACTTTTGTATTGGGAAAGTCATCTCCGGTGAACTTTTGTATTGGGAAAGTCATGCCCGGTGAACTTTTGTATTGGGAAAGTCATGCCCGGTGAACTTTTGTATTGGGAAAGTCATCTCCGGTGAACTTTTGTATTGGGAAAGTCATGCCCGGTGAACTTTTGTATTGGGAAAGTCATCTCCGGTGAACTTTTGTATTGGGAAAGTCATCTCCGGTGAACTTTTGTATGGGAAAAGTCATCTCCGGTGAACTTTTGTATTGGGAAAGTCATCTCCGGTGAACTTTTGTATTGGGAAAGTCATCTCCGGTGAACTTTTGTATTGAGAAAGTCATCTCCGGTGAACTTTTGTATTGGGAAAGTCATGCCCGGTGAACTTTTGTATGGGAAAGTCATCTCCGGTGAACTTTTGTATGGGAAAAGTCATCTCCGGTGAACTTTTGTATGGGAAAAGTCATCTCCGGTGAACTTTTGTATTGGGAAAGTCATCTCCGGTGAACTTTTGTATTGGGAAAGTCATCTCCGGTGAACTTTTGTATGGGAAAAGTCATCTCCGGTGAACTTTTGTATTGGGAAAGTCATCTCCGGTGAACTTTTGTATTGGGAAAGTCATCTCCGGTGAACTTTTGTATGGGAAAAGTCATCTCCGGTGAACTTTTGTATTGGGAAAGTCGTGCCCGGTGAACTTTTGTATTGGGAAAGTCATGCCCGTTGAACTTATGTATTGGGAAAGTCATCTCCGGTGAACTTTTGTATTGGGAAAGTCATCTCCGGTGAACTTTTGTATTGGGAAAGTCATCTCCGGTGAACTTTTGTATGGGAAAAGTCATCTCCGCTGAACTTTTGTATTGGGAAAGTCATCTCCGGTGAACTTTTGTATTGGGAAAGTCATCTCCGGTGAACTTTTGTATGGGAAAAGTCATCTCCGGTGAACTTTTGTATTGGGAAAGTCATCTCCGGTGAACTTTTGTATGGGAAAAGTCATCTCCGGTGAACTTTTGTATTGGGAAAGTCATCTCCGGTGAACTTTTGTATGGGAAAAGTCATCTCCGGTGAACTTTTGTATTGGGAAAGTCATCTCCGGTGAACTTTTGTATGGGAAAAGTCATCTCCGGTGAACTTTTGTATTGGGAAAGTCATCTCCGGTGAACTTTTGTATTGGGAAAGTCATGCCCGGTGAACTTTTGTATTGGGAAAGTCATGCCCGGTGAACTTTTGTATTGGGAAAGTCATGCCCGGTGAACTTTTGTATGGGAAAAGTCATCTCCGGTGAACTTTTGTATGGGAAAAGTCATCTCCGGTGAACTTTTGTATTGGGAAAGTCATCTCCGGTGAACTTTTGTATGGGAAAAATCATCTCCGGTGAACTTTTGTATTGGGAAAGTCATGCCCGGTGAACTTTTGTATTGGGAAAGTCATCTCCGGTGAACTTTTGTATGGGAAAAGTCATCTCCGGTGAACTTTTATATTGGAAAAGTCATGCCCGGTGAACTTTTGTATTGGGAAAGTCATCTCCGGTGAACTTTTGTATTGGGAAAGTCATGCCCGGTGATCTTTTGTATTGGGAAAGTCATGCCCGGTGAACTTTTGTATTGGGAAAGTCATCTCCGGTGAACTTTTGTATTGGGAAAGTCATGCCCGGTGAACTTTTGTATTGGGAAAGTCATCTCCGGTGAACTTTTGTATTGGGAAAGTCATCTCCGGTGAACTTTTGTATGGGAAAAGTCATCTCCGGTGAACTTTTGTATTGGGAAAGTCATCTCCGGTGAACTTTTGTATTGGGAAAGTCATCTCCGGTGAACTTTTGTATTGGGAAAGTCTTCTCCGGTGAACTTTTGTATTGGGAAAGTCATGCCCGGTGAACTTTTGTATGGGAAAGTCATCTCCGGTGAACTTTTGTATGGGAAAAGTCATCTCCGGTGAACTTTTGTATGGGAAAAGTCATCTCCGGTGAACTTTTGTATTGGGAAAGTCATCTCCGGTGAACTTTTGTATTGGGAAAGTCATCTCCGGTGAACTTTTGTATGGGAAAAGTCATCTCCGGTGAACTTTTGTATTGGGAAAGTCATCTCCGGTGAACTTTTGTATTGGGAAAGTCATCTCCGGTGAACTTTTGTATGGGAAAAGTCATCTCCGGTGAACTTTTGTATTGGGAAAGTCGTGCCCGGTAAACTTTTGTATTGGGAAAGTCATGCCCGGTGAACTTTTGTATTGGGAAAGTCATCTCCGGTGAACTTTTGTATTGGGAAAGTCATCTCCGGTGAACTTTTGTATTGGGAAAGTCATCTCCGGTGAACTTTTGTATTGGGAAAGTCATCTCCGGTGAACTTTTGTATGGGAAAAGTCATCTCCGGTGAACTTTTGTATTGGGAAAGTCCTCTCCGGTGAACTTTTGTATGGGAAAAGTCATCTCCGGTGAACTTTTGTATTGGGAAAGTCATCTCCGGTGAACTTTTGTATGGGAAAAGTCATCTCCGGTGAACTTTTGTATTGGGAAAGTCATCTCCGGTGAACTTTTGTATGGGAAAAGTCATCTCCGGTGAACTTTTGTATTGGGAAAGTCGTGCCCGGTGAACTTTTGTATTGGGAAAGTCATGCCCGGTGAACTTTTGTTTTGGGAAAGTCATCTCCGGTGAACTTTTGTATTGGGAAAGTCATCTCCGGTGAACTTTTGTATTGGGAAAGTCATCTCCGGTGAACTTTTGTATTTGGAAAGTCATCTCCGGTGAACTTTTGTATGGGAAAAGTCATCTCCGGTGAAATTTTGTATTGGGAAAGTCGTGCCCTGTGAACTTTTGTATTGGGAAAGTCATGCCCGGTGAACTTTTGTATTCGGAAAGTCATCTCCGGTGAACTTTTGTATTGGGAAAGTCATCTCCGGTGAACTTTTGTATTGGGAAAGTCATCTCCGGTGAACTTTTGTATTGGGAAAGTCATCTCCGGTGAACTTTTGTATGGGAAAAGTCATCTCCGGTGAACTTTTGTATTGGGAAAGTCATCTCCGGTGAACTTTTGTATTGGGAAAGTCATCTCCGGTGAACTTTTGTATAAGAAAAGTCATCTCCGGTGAACTTTTGTATTGGGAAAGTCATCTCCGGTGAACTTTTGTATTGGGAAAGTCATCTCCGGTGAACTTTTGTATGGGAAAAGTCATCTCCGGTGAACTTTTGTATTGGGAAAGTCATCTCCGGTGAACTTTTGTATGGGAAAAGTCATCTCCGGTGAACTTTTGTATTGGGAAAGTCATCTCCGGTGAACTTTTGTATGGGAAAAGTCATCTCCGGTGAACTTTTGTATTGGGAAAGTCATCTCCGGTGAACTTTTGTATGGGAAGAGTCATCTCCGGTGAACTTTTGTATTGGGAAAGTCATCTCCGGTGAACTTTTGTATTGGGAAAGTCATGCCCGGTGAACTTTTGTATTGGGAAAGTCATGCCCGGTGAACTTTTGTATTGGGAAAGTCATGCCCGGTGAACTTTTGTATGGGAAAAATTCATCTCCGGTGAACTTTTGTATGGGAAAAGTCATCTCCGGTGAACTTTTGTATTGGGAAAGTCATCTCCGGTGAACTTTTGTATTGGGAAAGTCATCTCCGGTGAACTTTTGTATGGGAAAAGTCATCTCCGGTGAACTTTTGTATTGGGAAAGTCGTGCCCGGTGAACTTTTGTATTGGGAAAGTCATGCCCGGTGAACTTTTGTATTGAGAAAGTCATCTCCGGTGAACTTTTGTATTGGGAAAGTCATCTCCGGTGAACTTTTGTATTGGGAAAGTCATCTCCGGTGAACTTTTGTATTGGGAAAGTCATATCCGGTGAACTTTTGTATGGGAAAAGTCATCTCCGGTGAACTTTTGTATTGGGAAAGTCATCTCCGGTGAACTTTTGTATGGGAAAAGTCATCTCCGGTGAACTTTTGTATTGGGAAAGTCATCTCCGGTGAACTTTTGTATGGGAAAAGTCATCTCCGGTGAACTTTTGTATTGGGAAAAGTCATCTCCGGTGAACTTTTGTATTGGGAAAGTCGTGCCCGGTGAACTTTTGTATTGGGAAAGTCATGCCCGGTGAACTTTTGTATTGGGAAAGTCATCTCCGGTGAACTTTTGTATTGGGAAAGTCATCTCCGGTGAACTTTTGTATTGGGAAAGTCATCTCCGGTGAACTTTTGTATTGGAAAAGTCATCTCCGGTGAACTTTTGTATGGGAAAAGTCATCTCCGGTGAACTTTTGTATTGGGAAAGTCATCTCCGGTGAACTTTTGTATTGGGAAAGTCATCTCCGGTGAACTTTTGTATGGGAAAAGTCATCTCCGGTGAACTTTTGTATTGGGAAAGTCATCTCCGGTGAACTTTTGTATTGGGAAAGTCATCTCCGGTGAACTTTTGTATGGGAAAAGTCATCTCCGGTGAACTTTTGTATTGGGAAAGTCATCTCCGGTGAACTTTTGTATGGGAAAAGTCATCTCCGGTGAACATTTGTATTGGGAAATTCATCTCCGGTGAACTTTTGTATGGGAAAAGTCATCTCCGGTGAACTTTTGTATTGGGAAAGTCATCTCCGGTGAACTTTTGTATGGGAAAAGTCATCTCCGGTGAACTTTTGTATTGGGAAAGTCATCTCCGGTGAACTTTTGTATTGGGAAAGTCATGCCCGGTGAACTTTTGTATTGGGAAAGTCATGCCCGGTGAACTTTTGTATTGGAAAGTCATGCCCGGTGAACTTTTGTATGGGAAAAATTCATCTCCGGTGAACTTTTGTATGGGAAAAGTCATCTCCGGTGAACTTTTGTATTGGGAAAGTCATCTCCGGTGAACTTTTGTATGGGAAAAATCATCTCCGGTGAACTTTTGTATTGGGAAAGTCATGCCCGGTGAACTTTTGTATTGGGAAAGTCATCTCCGGTGAACTTTTGTATGTTAAAAGTCATCTCCGGTGAACTTTTATATTGGAAAAGTCATGCCCGGTGAACTTTTGTATTGGGAAAGTCATCTCCGGTGAACTTTTGTATTGGGAAAGTCAGGCCCGGTGAACTTTTGTATTGGGAAAGTCATGCCCGGTGAACTTTTGTATTGGGAAAGTCATCTCCGGTGAACTTTTGTATTGGGAAAGTCATGCCCGGTGAACTTTTGTATTGGGAAAGTCATCTCCGGTGAACTTTTGTATTGGGAAAGTCATCTCCGGTGAACTTTTGTATGGGAAAAGTCATCTCCGGTGAACTTTTGTATTGGGAAAGTCATCTCCGGTGAACTTTTGTATTGGGAAAGTCATGCCCGGTGAACTTTTGTATTGGGAAAGTCATCTCCGGTGAACTTTTGTATTGGGAAAGTCATCTCCGGTGAACTTTTGTATTGGGAAAGTCATGCCCGGTGAACTTTTGTATTGGGAAAGTCATCTCCGGTGAACTTTTGTATTGGGAAAGTCATCTCCGGTGAACTTTTGTATGGGAAAAGTCATCTCCGGTGAACTTTTGTATTGGGAAAGTCATCTCCGGTGAACTTTTGTATTGGGAAAGTCATCTCCGGTGAACTTTTGTATTGGGAAAGTCTTCTCCGGTGAACTTTTGTATTGGGAAAGTCATGCCCGGTGAACTTTTGTATGGGAAAGTCATCTCCGGTGAACTTTTGTATGGGAAAAGTCATCTCCGGTGAACTTTTGTATGGGAAAAGTCATCTCCGGTGAACTTTTGTATTGGGAAAGTCATCTCCGGTGAACTTTTGTATTGGGAAAGTCATCTCCGGTGAACTTTTGTATGGGAAAAGTCATCTCCGGTGAACTTTTGTATTGGGAAAGTCATCTCCGGTGAACTTTTGTATTGGGAAAGTCATCTCCGGTGAACTTTTGTATGGGAAAAGTCATCTCCGGTGAACTTTTGTATTGGGAAAGTCGTGCCCGGTAAACTTTTGTATTGGGAAAGTCATGCCCGGTGAACTTTTGTATTGGGAAAGTCATCTCCGGTGAACTTTTGTATTGGGAAAGTCATCTCCGGTGAACTTTTGTATTGGGAAAGTCATCTCCGGTGAACTTTTGTATTGGGAAAGTCATCTCCGGTGAACTTTTGTATGGGAAAAGTCATCTCCGGTGAACTTTTGTATTGGGAAAGTCCTCTCCGGTGAACTTTTGTATGGGAAAAGTCATCTCCGGTGAACTTTTGTATTGGGAAAGTCATCTCCGGTGAACTTTTGTATGGGAAAAGTCATCTCCGGTGAACTTTTGTATTGGGAAAGTCATCTCCGGTGAACTTTTGTATGGGAAAAGTCATCTCCGGTGAACTTTTGTATTGGGAAAGTCGTGCCCGGTGAACTTTTGTATTGGGAAAGTCATGCCCGGTGAACTTTTGTTTTGGGAAAGTCATCTCCGGTGAACTTTTGTATTGGGAAAGTCATCTCCGGTGAACTTTTGTATTGGGAAAGTCATCTCCGGTGAACTTTTGTATTGGGAAAGTCATCTCCGGTGAACTTTTGTATGGGAAAAGTCATCTCCGGTGAAATTTTGTATTGGGAAAGTCGTGCCCTGTGAACTTTTGTATTGGGAAAGTCATGCCCGGTGAACTTTTGTATTGGGAAAGTCATCTCCGGTGAACTTTTGTATTGGGAAAGTCATCTCCGGTGAACTTTTGTATTGGGAAAGTCATCTCCGGTGAACTTTTGTATTGGGAAAGTCATCTCCGGTGAACTTTTGTATGGGAAAAGTCATCTCCGGTGAACTTTTGTATTGGGAAAGTCATCTCCGGTGAACTTTTGTATTGGGAAAGTCATCTCCGGTGAACTTTTGTATAAGAAAAGTCATCTCCGGTGAACTTTTGTATTGGGAAAGTCATCTCCGGTGAACTTTTGTATTGGGAAAGTCATCTCCGGTGAACTTTTGTATGGGAAAAGTCATCTCCGGTGAACTTTTGTATTGGGAAAGTCATCTCCGGTGAACTTTTGTATGGGAAAAGTCATCTCCGGTGAACTTTTGTATTGGGAAAGTCATCTCCGGTGAACTTTTGTATGGGAAAAGTCATCTCCGGTGAACTTTTGTATTGGGAAAGTCATCTCCGGTGAACTTTTGTATGGGAAGAGTCATCTCCGGTGAACTTTTGTATTGGGAAAGTCATCTCCGGTGAACTTTTGTATTGGGAAAGTCATGCCCGGTGAACTTTTGTATTGGGAAAGTCATGCCCGGTGAACTTTTGTATTGGGAAAGTCATGCCCGGTGAACTTTTGTATGGGAAAAATTCATCTCCGGTGAACTTTTGTATGGGAAAAGTCATCTCCGGTGAACTTTTGTATTGGGAAAGTCATCTCCGGTGAACTTTTGTATTGGGAAAGTCATCTCCGGTGAACTTTTGTATGGGAAAAGTCATCTCCGGTGAACTTTTGTATGGGAAAAGTCATCTCCGGTGAACTTTTGTATTGGGAAAGTCGTGCCCGGTGAACTTTTGTATTGGGAAAGTCATGCCCGGTGAACTTTTGTATTGAGAAAGTCATCTCCGGTGAACTTTTGTATTGGGAAAGTCATCTCCGGTGAACTTTTGTATTGGGAAAGTCATATCCGGTGAACTTTTGTATGGGAAAAGTCATCTCCGGTCAACTTTTGTATTGGGAAAGTCATCTCCGGTGAACTTTTGTATGGGAAAAGTCATCTCCGGTGAACTTTTGTATTGGGAAAGTCATCTCCGGTGAACTTTTGTATGGGAAAAGTCATCTCCGGTGAACTTTTGTATTGGGAAAAGTCATCTCCGGTGAACTTTTGTATTGGGAAAGTCGTGCCCGGTGAACTTTTGTATTGGGAAAGTCATGCCCGGTGAACTTTTGTATTGGGAAAGTCATCTCCGGTGAACTTTTGTATTGGGAAAGCCATCTCCGGTGAACTTTTGTATTGGGAAAGTCATCTCCGGTGAACTTTTGTATTGGAAAAGTCATCTCCGGTGAACTTTTGTATGGGAAAAGTCATCTCCGGTGAACTTTTGTATTGGGAAAGTCATCTCCGGTGAACTTTTGTATTGGGAAAGTCATCTCCGGTGAACTTTTGTATGGGAAAAGTCATCTCCGGTGAACTTTTGTATTGGGAAAGTCATCTCCGGTGAACTTTTGTATTGGGAAAGTCATCTCCGGTGAACTTTTGTATGGGAAAAGTCATCTCCGGTGAACTTTTGTATTGGGAAAGTCATCTCCGGTGAACTTTTGTATGGGAAAAGTCATCTCCGGTGAACTTTTGTATTGGGAAATTCATCTCCGGTGAACTTTTGTATGGGAAAAGTCATCTCCGGTGAACTTTTTGTATTGGGAAAGTCATCTCCGGTGAACTTTTGTATGGGAAAAGTCATCTCCGGTGAACTTTTGTATTGGGAAAGTCATCTCCGGTGAACTTTTGTATTGGGAAAGTCATGCCCGGTGAACTTTTGTATTGGGAAAGTCATGCCCGGTGAACTTTTGTATTGGGAAAGTCATGCCCGGTGAACTTTTGTATGGGAAAAATTCATCTCCGGTGAACTTTTGTATGGGAAAAGTCATCTCCGGTGAACTTTTGTATTGGGAAAGTCATCTCCGGTGAACTTTTGTATGGGAAAAATCATCTCCGGTGAACTTTTGTATTGGGAAAGTCATGCCCGGTGAACTTTTGTATTGGGAAAGTCATCTCCGGTGAACTTTTGTATGTTAAAAGTCATCTCCGGTGAACTTTTATATTGGAAAAGTCATGCCCGGTGAACTTTTGTATTGGGAAAGTCATCTCCGGTGAACTTTTGTATTGGGAAAGTCAGGCCCGGTGAACTTTTGTATTGGGAAAGTCATGCCCGGTGAACTTTTGTATTGGGAAAGTCATCTCCGGTGAACTTTTGTATTGGGAAAGTCATGCCCGGTGAACTTTTGTATTGGGAAAGTCATCTCCGGTGAACTTTTGTATTGGGAAAGTCATCTCCGGTGAACTTTTGTATGGGAAAAGTCATCTCCGGTGAACTTTTGTATTGGGAAAGTCATCTCCGGTGAACTTTTGTATTGGGAAAGTCATCTCCGGTGAACTTTTGTATTGGGAAAGTCATCTCCGGTGAACTTTTGTATTGGGAAAGTCATCTCCGGTGAACTTTTGTATGGGAAAAGTCATCTCCGGTGAACTTTTTTATGGGAAAAGTCATCTCCGGTGAACTTTTGTATTGGGAAAGTCATCTCCGGTGAACTTTTGTATGGGAAAAGTCATCTCCGGTGAACTTTTGTATTGGGAAAGTCATCTCCGGTGAACTTTTGTATGGGAAAAGTCATATCCGGTGAACTTTTGTATTGGGAAAGTCATCTCCGGTGAACTTTTGTATGGGAAAAGTCATCTCCGGTGAACTTTTGTATTGGGAAAGTCATCTCCGGTGAACTTTTGTATTGGGAAAGTCATGCCCGGTGAACTTTTGTATGGGAAAAGTCATCTCCGGTGAACTTTTGTATTGGGAAAGTCGTGCCCGGTGAACTTTTGTATTGGGAAAGTCATCTCCGGTGAACTTTTGTATTGGGAAAGTCATGCCCGGTGAACTTTTGTATTGGGAAAGTCGTGCCCGGTGAACTTTTGTATTGGGAAAGTCATCTCCGGTGAACTTTTGTATGGGAAAAGTAATCTCCGGTGAACTTTTGTATTGGGAAAGTCATCTCCGGTGAACTTTTGTATGGGAAAAGTCATCTCCGGTCAACTTTTGTATGGGAAAAGTCATCTCCGGTGAACTTTTGTATTGGGAAAGTCATATCCGGTGAACTTTTGTATTGGGAAAGTCATCTCCGGTGAACTTTTGTATTGGGAAAGTCATCTCCGGTGAACTTTTGTATGGGAAAAGTCATCTCCGGTGAACTTTTGTATTGGGAAAGTCATCTCCGGTGAACTTTTGTATTGGGAAAGTCATCTCCGGTGAACTTTTGTATTGGGAAAGTCATCTCCGGTGAACTTTTGTATTGGGAAAGTCATCTCCGCTGAACTTTTGTATGGGAAAAGTCATCTCCGGTGAACTTTTGTATTGGGAAAGTCATCTCCGGTGAACTTTTGTATTGGGAAAGTCATCTCCGGTGAACTTTTGTATTGGGAAAGTCATCTCCGGTGAACTTTTGTATTGGGAAAGTCATCTCCGGTGAACTTTTGTATTGGGAAAGTCATTTTCGGTGAACTTTTGTATGGGAAAAGTCATCTCCGGTGAACTTTTGTATTGGGAAAGTCATCTCCGGTGAACTTTTGTATTGGGAAAGTCATGCCCGGTGAACTTTTGTATTGGGAAAGTCATCTCCGGTGAACTTTTGTATGGGAAAAGTCATCTCCGGTGAACTTTTGTATTGGAAAGTCATCTCCGGTGAACTTTTGTATTGGGAAAGTCATCTCCGGTGAACTTTTGTATTGGGAAAGTCATCTCCGGTGAACTTTTGTATTGGGAAAGTCATCTCCGGTGAACTTTTGTATTGGGAAAGTCATCTCCGGTGAACTTTTGTATTGGGAAAGTCATCTCCGGTGAACTTTTGTATGGGAAAAGTCATCTCCGGTGAACTTTTATATTGGGAAAGTCATCTCCGGTGAACTTTTGTATGGGAAAAGTCATCTCCGGTGAACTTTTGTATTGGGAAAGTCATCTCCGGTGAACTTTTGTATGGGAAAAGTCATCTCCGGTGAACTTTTGTATTGGGAAAGTCATGCCCGGTGAACTTTTGTATTGGGAAAGTCATGCCCGGTGAACTTTTGTATTGCGAAAGTCATCTCCGGTGAACTTTTGTATTGGGAAAGTCATCTCCGGTGAACTTTTGTATGGGAAAAGTCATCTCCGGTGAACTTTTGTATTGGGAAAGTCATCTCCGGTGAACTTTTGTATTGGGAAAGTCATCTCCGGTGAACTTTTGTATGGGAAAAGTCATCTCCGGTGAACTTTTGTATTGGGAAAGTCATGCCCGGTGAACTTTTGTATTGGGAAAGTCATCTCCGGTGAACTTTTGTATGGGAAAAGTCATCTCCGGTGAACTTTTGTATTGGGAAAGTCATCTCCGGTGAACTTTTGTATGGGAAAAGTCATCTCCGGTGAACTTTTGTATTGGGAAAGTCATCTCCGGTGAACTTTTGTATTGGGAAAGTCATCTCCGGTGAACTTTTGTATGGGAAAAGTCATCTCCGGTGAACTTTTGTATTGGGAAAGTCATCTCCGGTGAACTTTTGTATTGGGAAAGTCATCTCCGGTGAACTTTTGTATGGGAAAAGTCATCTCCGGTGAACTTTTGTATTGGGAAAGTCATCTCCGGTGAACTTTTGTATTGGGAAAGTCATCTCCGGTGAACTTTTGTATGGGAAAAGTCATCTCTCAACTTTTGTATTGGGAAAGTCATCTCCGGTGAACTTTTGTATGGGAAAAGTCATCTCCGGTGAACTTTTGTATTGGGAAAGTCATCTCCGGTGAACTTTTGTATGGGAAAAGTCATCTCCGGTGAACTTTTGTATTGGGAAAGTCATCTCCGGTGAACTTTTGTATGGGAAAAGTCATCTCCGGTGAACTTTTGTATTGGGAAAGTCATCTCCGGTGAACTTTTGTATGGGAAAAGTCATCTCCGGTGAACTTTTGTATTGGGAAAGTCATCTCCGGTGAACTTTTGTATTGGGAAAGTCATGCCCGGTGAACTTTTGTATTGGGAAAGTCATGCCCGGTCAACTTTTGTATTGGGAAAGTCATGCCCGGTGAACTTTTGTATGGGAAAAGTCATCTCCGGTGAACTTTTGTATGGGAAAAGTCATCTCCGGTGAACTTTTGTATTGGGAAAGTCATCTCCGGTGAACTTTTGTATGGGAAAAATCATCTCCGGTGAACTTTTGTATTGGGAAAGTCATGCCCGGTGAACTTTTGTATTGGGAAAGTCATCTCCGGTGAACTTTTGTATGGGAAAAGTCATCTCCGGTGAACTTTTATATTGGAAAAGTCATGCCCGGTGAACTTTTGTATTGGGAAAGTCACCTCCGGTGAACTTTTGTATTGGGAAAGTCATGCCCGGTGAACTTTTGTATTGGGAAAGTCATGCCCGGTGAACTTTTGTATTGGGAAAGTCATCTCCGGTGAACTTTTGTATTGGGAAAGTCATGCCCGGTGAACTTTTGTATTGGGAAAGTCATCTCCGGTGAACTTTTGTATTGGGAAAGTCATCTCCGGTGAACTTTTGTATGGGAAAAGTCATCTCCGGTGAACTTTTGTATTGGGAAAGTCATCTCCGGTGAACTTTTGTATTGGGAAAGTCATCTCCGGTGAACTTTTGTATTGGGAAAGTCATCTCCGGTGAACTTTTGTATTGGGAAAGTCATCTCCGGTGAACTTTTGTATTGGGAAAGTCATCTCCGGTGAACTTTTGTATTGGGAAAGTCATCTCCGGTGAACTTTTGTATTGGGAAAGTCATCTCCGGTGAACTTTTGTATTGGGAAAGTCATCTCCGGTGAACTTTTGTATGGGAAAAGTCATCTCCGGTGAACTTTTGTATTGGGAAAGTCATCTCCGGTGAACTTTTGTATTGGGAAAGTCATCTCCGGTGAACTTTTATATGGGAAAAGTCATCTCCGGTGAACTTTTGTATTGGGAAAGTCATCTCCGGTGAACTTTTGTATGGGAAAAGTCATCTCCGGTGAACTTTTGTATTGGGAAAGTCATGCCCGGTGAACTTTTGTTTTGGGAAAGTCATGCCCGGTGAACTTTTGTATTGGGAAAGTCATCTCCGGTGAACTTTTGTATGGGAAAAGTCATCTCCGGTGAACTTTTGTATTGGGAAAGTCATCTCCGGTGAACTTTTGTATTGGGAAAGTCATCTCCGGTGAACTTTTGTATTGGGAAAGTCATCTCCGGTGAACTTTTGTATGGGAAAAGTCATCTCCGGTGAACTTTTATATTGGGAAAGTCATCTCCGGTGAACTTTTGTATGGGAAAAGTCATCTCCGGTGAACTTTTGTATTGGGAAAGTCATCTCCGGTGAACTTTTGTATGGGAAAAGTCATCTCCGGTGAACTTTTGTATTGGGAAAGTCATGCCCGGTGAACTTTTGTATTGCGAAAGTCATCTCCGGTGAACTTTTGTATTGGGAAAGTCATCTCCGGTGAACTTTTGTATGGGAAAAGTCATCTCCGGTGAACTTTTGTATTGGGAAAGTCATCTCCGGTGAACTTTTGTATGGGAAAAGTCATCTCCGGTGAACTTTTGTATTGGGAAAGTCATCTCCGGTGAACTTTTGTATGGGAAAAGTCATCTCCGGTGAACTTTTGTATTGGGAAAGTCATCTCCGGTGAACTTTTGTATTGGGAAAGTCATCTCCGGTGAACTTTTGTATGGGAAAAGTCATCTCCGGTGAACTTTTGTATTGGGAAAGTCATCTCCGGTGAACTTTTGTATTGGGAAAGTCATCTCCGGTGAACTTTTGTATGGGAAAGTCATCTCCGGTGAACTTTTGTATCGGGAAAGTCATGCCCGGTGAACTTTTATATTGGGAAAGTCATGCCCGGTGAACTTTTGTATTGGGAAAGTCATGCCCGGTGAACTTTTGTATTGGGAAAGTCATCTCCGGTGAAATTTTGTATTGAGAAAGTCATCTCCGGTGAACTTTTGTATTGGGAAAGTCATCTCCGGTGAACTTTTGTATGGGAAAAGTCATCTCCGGTGAACTTTTGTATGGGAAAAGTCATCTCCGGTGAACTTTTGTATGGGAAAAGTCATCTCCGGTGAACTTTTGTATTGGGAAAGTCATCTCCGGTGAACTTTTGTATTGGGAATTCATCTCCGGTGAACTTTTGTATGGGAAAAGTCATCTCCGGTGAACTTTTGTATTGGGAAAGTCATCTCCGGTGAACTTTTGTATGGGAAAAGTCATCTCCGGTGAACTTTTGTATTGGGAAAGTCATGCCCGGTGAACTTTTGTATTGGGAAAGTCATCTCCGGTGAACTTTTATATTGGGAAAGTCATGCCCGGTGAACTTTTGTATTGGGAAAGTCGTGCCCGGTGAACTTTTGTATTGGGAAAGTCATGCCCGGTGAACTTTTGTATGGGAAAAGTCATCTCCGGTGAACTTTTGTATTGGGAAAGTCATCTCCGGTGAACTTTTGTATGGGAAAAGTCATCTCCGGTGAACTTTTGTATTGGGAAAGTCATCTCCGGTGAACTTTTGTATTGGGAAAGTCATCTCCGGTGAACTTTTGTATGGGAAAAGTCATCTCCGGTGAACTTTTGTATTGGGAAAGTCATCTCCGGTGAACTTTTATATGGGAAAAGTAATCTCCGGTGAACTTTTGTATTGGGAAAGTCATCTCCGGTGAACTTTTGTATGGGAAAAGTCATCTCCGGTGAACTTTTGTATTGGGAAAGTCATCTCCGGTGAACTTTTGTATGGGAAAAGTCATCTCCGGTGAACTTTTGTATTGGGAAAGTCATCTCCGGTGAACTTTTGTATTGGGAAAGTCATGCCCGGTGAACTTTTGTATTGGGAAAGTCATGCCCGGTGAACTTTTGTATTGGGAAAGTCATGTCCGGTGAACTTTTGTATGGGAAAAGTCATCTCCGGTGAACTTTTGTATGGGAAAAGTCATCTCCGGTGAACTTTTGTATTGGGAAAGTCATCTCCGGTGAACTTTTGTATGGGAAAAATCATCTCCGGTGAACTTTTGTATTGGGAAAGTCATGCCCGGTGAACTTTTGTATTGGGAAAGTCATCTCCGGTGAACTTTTGTATGGGAAAAGTCATCTCCGGTGAACTTTTGTATGGGAAAAGTCATCTCCGGTGAACTTTTGTATTGGAAAGTCATCTCCGGTGAACTTTTGTATTGGGAAAGTCATCTCCGGTGAACTTTTGTATTGGGAAAGTCATGCCCGGTGAACTTTTGTATTGGGAAAGTCATGCCCGGTGAACTTTTGTATTGGGAAAGTCATCTCCGGTGAACTTTTGTATTGGGAAAGTCATGCCCGGTGAACTTTTGTATTGGGAAAGTCATCTCCGGTGAACTTTTGTATTGGGAAAGTCATCTCCGGTGAACTTTTGTATGGGAAAAGTCATCTCCGGTGAACTTTTGTATTGGGAAAGTCATCTCCGGTGAACTTTTGTATGGGAAAAGTCATCTCCGGTGAACTTTTGTATTGGGAAAGTCATCTCCGGTGAACTTTTGTATTGGGAAAGTCATCTCCGGTGAACTTTTGTATTGGGAAAGTCATCTCCGGTGAACTTTTGTATTGGGAAAGCCATCTCCGGTGAACTTTTGTATTGGGAAAGTCATCTCCGGTGAACTTTTGTATGGGAAAAGTCATCTCCGGTGAACTTTTGTATTGGGAAAGTCATCTCCGGTGAACTTTTGTATGGGAAAAGTCATCTCCGGTGAACTTTTGTATTGGGAAAGTCATCTCCGGTGAACTTTTG